>NC_081552.1:98588822-98703822 GCF_963082655.1 Stomoxys calcitrans | reverse complement strand
ACGGACGGACGGACAGACGGACGGACGGACGGACGGACAGACGGACGGACATGGGTAGATCGACATAAAATGTGACGACGATCAAGAATATATATACTTTATGGGGTCTCAGACGAATATTTCGAGTAGTTACAAACAGAATGACGAAATTAGTATACCCCCCATCTTATGGTGGAGGGTATAAAAATAAAAGTGGACCGATCGGGACAATAAATGAGAAGTATTCAAGAGTAGAGTACAAATTTCATAATGAAAGTGTGGTGCAAGTACCTGGGGGGCCGCCCCAGTCCCAAAATCCTTTAAAACAGGTTTATTTGACAATTACGACAATATCGTATTTGGGAGTAGAATACGAATATGGTCAGGAAGTAGGAAGAGGCTTTATAATTTATTGATAACGGAAGTGGGCGGACCCTCCACCGTTACCCCAAAAACACCACCCAAAATCAAAAGTGGACCGATAAGGACAATATGGGTATCAAATATAACGAACGGCATACAAATTCATTTTGAAGTATAGGGGGTCACCCCACTTCCACAAAAACGCCCAAAATGGGCACATTAGCCAATCACGGATATATGGGACTTTGTTGGTTTGTTCCGTATAGACTGAAAAACGGCAGAACCGATTTTCTCGAAAATTTCGCATATTGTGTTGGTTGGTCTGGAAGAAAAGAGAGGCTTTATAATTTTTTGGTATCGGAAGGGGGACGGACCCTCCCCCTTATGCCAAAAACACAACCCAAAATCAAAAGTGGACCGATCAGGACAATATAAGTATCAAATGAAAGTTATTGGAGTGTACAATACGAATATGGTATTAAAATTTAAGTCTAAGTACCAATCGTGCCGCCCCAACACCAAAATTCCCCCAAACAGACCTATTGGAAGTTCATTTCAATATGGGGCTCAAATGAATGGTATTTGAAAGTAGATTTAGAATCTGGCATACAAAATCAGATCGACGTATAGCGGGTCTCGCCACCCCTCAAAAACGCCATTAGACCCATTATGACTATATGATACTTGGCTGAATCGATTTTCTTAAAATTTTCATAGATTCTGCGCAATTCTTATCCGATTGGAATGAAATTTTGGCACGACGTGTTTTGTTATGATATCCAACAACTGTGCCAAGTATGGTTCAAATTGGCCGATAACCTGATATAGCTGCCATATAAACCGATCTTGGGTCTTGACTTCTTGAGCCTCTAGAGTGCGCAATTCTTATCCGATTGGAATGAAATTTTGCACGACGTGTTTTGTTATGACATCCAACAACTGTGCCAAGTATGGTTCAAATCGGTTCATAACCTGATATAGCTGCCATAAAAACCGATCTTGGGTCTTGACTTCGTGAGCCTCTAGAGTGTGCAATTCTTGTCCGATTGGAATGAAATTTTGCACGACGTGTTTTGTTATAATATCCAACAACTGTGCTAGGTATGGTTCAAATCGGTCTATAACCTGATATATCTGCCACATAAACCGATCTTGGGTCTTGACTTCTTGAGCTTCTAGAGTGCCCAATGCTTATCCGATTGGAATCAAATTTCGCACGACGTGTTCTGTCATAATATCCAATATCTGTGCCAAGAATGGTTGAAATCGGCTCATAATCTGATATAGCTGCCATATAAACCGATCTTGGGTTTTGACTTCTTGAGACTCTAGAGGGCGCAATTCTTATCCGATTTGAATGAATTTTGTCGCGACGTATTTTGTTATGATATCCAACAACTGTGCCAAGTATGGTTCAAATCGGTTCATAACCTGATATAGCTGTCATATAAACCGCTCTGGATTCTTGACTTCTTGAGCCTGTAGAGGTCGCAATTATTATCCGATTTGCCTGAAATTTTGTACGACGGATTCTCTCATGGCCGCCAACATACGTGTTTATTATGGTCTGAATCGGTCTATAGCCCGATACAGCTCCCATATAAATCGATCTCTCTATTTTACTTCTTGACCCCTCAAAGCGCGCAATTCTTATTCGAATTTTATTTTATTTTTTGAATTTTATTGTAAAGAAGCTACCTGATCCATCCATTGATAAATATTTCGAATTGTGGCTGAGCTCACCCGTATTTTTTTATACCCTCCACCATAAGACGGGGGGTATACTAATTTCGTCATTCTGTTTGTAACTACTCGAAATATTCGTCTGAGACCCCATAAAGTATATATATTCTTGATCGTCGCGACATTTTATGTCGATCTAGCCATGTCCGTCCGTCTGTCCGTCCGTCTGTCCGTCCGTCAGTCCGTCCGTCCGTCCGTCCGTTCGTCTGTCTGTCGAAAGCACGCTAACTTCCGAAGGAGTAAAGCTAGCCGCTTGAAAATTTGCACAAATACTTCTTATTAGTGTAGGTCGGTTGGTATTGCAAACAGACCATATCGGTCCATGTTTTGATATAGCTGCCATATAAACCGATCTTGGGTCTTGACTTCTTGAGCCTCTAGAGTGCGCAATTCTTATCCGATTGAGATGAAATTTTGCACGACTTGTTTTGCTATGATATCCAACAACTGTACCAAGTATGGTTCAAATCGGTTTATAACCTGATATAGCTGCCATATAAACCGATCTTGGGTCTTGACTTCTTGAGCCTCTAGAGTGCGCAATTCTTATCCGATTGGAATGAAATTTTGCACGACGTGTTTTGTTATGATATCCAACAACTGTGCCAAGTATGGTTCAAATCGGTCGATAACCTGATATAGCTGCCATATAAACCGATCTTGGTTCTTGACTTCTTGAGCCTCTAGAGTGCGCAATTCTTATCCGATTGAAATGAAATTTTGCACGACGTGTTTTGTTATGACATCCAACAACTGTGCCAAGTATGGTTCAAATCGGTCCATAACCTGATATAGCTGTCATATAAGCAGATCTGGGGATTGGACTTCTTGAGCTTCTAGAGGGCCCAATTCCTATCCGATTTGGCTGAAATTTTGCATGACGTATTTTATTCTTACTTTCAACAACTGTGTCAAATAACGTTCAAATCGGTCCATAACCTGATATAGCTACCATATAAACCGATCTGGGATCTTGACTTCTTGACCCCTAGAGGTCGCAATTATTATCCGATATGCCTGAAATTTAGTACGACGGATCCTCTCATGACCACCAACAAACGTGTTTATTATGGTCTGAATCGGTCTATTGCCCGATACAGCTCCCATATAAATCGTTCTCTCTATTTTACTTCTTGAGCCCCCAATGGGCGCAATTCTTATTCGAATTGGCTGAAATTTTACACAGGTCTCCAATATATAATTTAATTGTGGTCCGAACCGGACCATATCTTGATATCGTTTTAATAGCAGAGCAACTCTTTTCTTATATCCTTTTTGCCAAAGAAGAGATGGCGGGAAAGAACTCGACAAATGCGGTCCATGGTGGAGGGTATATAAGATTCGGCCCTGCCGAACTTAGCAAGCTTTTACTTGTTTTTATACCCTCCACCATAAGATGGGGGGTATACTAATTTTGTCATTCTGTTTGTAACTACTCGAAATATTCGTCTGAGACCCCATAAAGTATATATATTTTTGATCGTTGCGACATTTTATGTCGATCTAGCCATGTCCGTCCGTCTGTCCGTCCGTCCGTCTGTCTGTCGAAAGCACGCTAACTTCCGAAGGAGTAAAGCTAGCCGCTTGAAATTTTGCAGAAATACTTCTTATTAGTGTAGGTCGGTTGGTATTGTAAATGGGCTATATCGGTCCATGTTTTGATATAGCTGCCATATAAACCGATCTTGGGTCTTGACTTCTTGAGCCTCTAGAGTGCGCAATTCTTATCCGATTGGAATGAAATTTTGCACAACGTGTTTTGTTATGATATCCAACAAGTGCGCCAAGTATGGTTAAAATCTGTTTATGTTTTGATATAGCTGCCATATAAACCGATCTTGGGTCTTGATTTCTTGAGCCTCTAGAGTGCGCAATTCTTATCCGATTGGAATGAAATCTTGCACGACGTGTTTTCTTATGATATCCAACAACTATGCCAAGTATGGTTCGAATCGGTCCATAACCTGATATAGCTGCCATATAAACCGATCTAGGGTCTTGACTTCTTGAGCCTCTAGAGTGCGCAATTCTTATCCGATTGGAATGAAATTTTGCACGACGTGTTTTGTTATGATATGCAATAAATGTGCCAAGTATGGTTCAAATCGGCCCATAACCTGATATAGCTGCCATATAAACCGATCTTGGGTGTTGACTTCTTGAGCCTCTAGAGTGCGCAGTTCTTATCCGATTAGAATGAAATTTTGCACAACGTGTTTTGTTATGATATCCAATAAATGTGCCAAGTATGATTCAAATCGGCCCATAACCTGATATAGCTGCCATATAAACCGATCTGGGTTATTGACTTCTTGAGCCTCTAGAGGTCGCAATTATTATCCGATTTGCCTGAAATTATGTACTACGAATCCTCTCATGACCATCAACATACGTGTTTATTATGATCTGAATCGGTCTATAGCCCGATACAGCTCCCATATAAATCGATCTCTCTATTTTGCTTCTTGAGCCCCCAAAGGGCGCAATTCTAATTCGAATTGGCTGACATTTTACACAGGTTTCCAACATTTAATAATATAATAATAGCAGATCAAATCTTTTCTTATATCCTTTTTTGCCTAAAAAGAGATGCCGGGAGAAGAACTCGGCAAATGCGATCCATGGTGGAGGGTATGTAAGATTCGGCCTGGCCGAACTTAGAACGCTTTTACTTGTTTTTTGTTATTGCTGTTGCTGTGTGACTTTCATGGCCTTTTGTGTACTCAAAACAGCAGATTTTGTCAGTTGAAATTGCAGAAAGAAATGCTTGCTAATATAGCAGCCCTATGTTTGCTGACACAGAAATTATGTCTGCTTTCCCATTTTCAAAAAGAAAACTGCTGTTTTAGCAAACATTATTGCTGTTTAGAATAACAAATTTTGTTGAGTGTATACTCGTAGCAGGCTTTTAGACCGATTTAGACCATATTCAACGCGGTTATTGGAAGTCGTATCAGAACACTATATGCAAAATTTTCGTCAATTTGGACAACAATTGCGGCTTCAAGGGGCTCAAGATGCCAATACGGAAGATTGATTTTTTTGGAAGCTATATCAGGTGTAACCGATTTGGACTATACTGGGCACGGTTGTCAAAAGTCGTAACAGAACACTATGTGCAAAACTTCAGCCAAGTCCGACAAGAATTGCACCCACGGATCTTAAAAAGACATATTGAAGGTTCGTTTTATGTGGCGGCTATATCCAAATCGGACCCAATATGGCCCATTTGGAATCCCCAAAGTCCTGCATCAGTAAGAAGTATCAGAGCAAAATTTCAAGCGGATTTCTTTACTCGTTCGACCGCTATTGTGATTTCCACATATGGACGGATGAACAGGCATAGCTAGATCGATTTAGAATGTCAAGACAATCTAAATATGTATACTTAAGGGGTCTCCGACCAATATTTCGAGGAGTTACAATTACTAGATTAGTATACCCGCCATCATATGGTGGTGGGATCGAGGGATCGTTTTATATGGGAGCTTCGTCCAAAAATATGTTCCAATTAAGATGAAATTTGGCACGAGTGGTGCAAGCTTTAATACTACTAACTGCTCCATATTTCGTCAGCTTTAGACGGCGAATAGGGCGATCGATCTATGTGTTTAGCTAAATCAAGGTGAAGGTTTATTGCTGATGTTCGAAGTTAACCTACTTGTGGACCATCACAAATTTGTTCAATCTCAATAGCTACAGTTTTAAATTAGGGTGACTACAGCAGATAGATAGAATGGCATCGCCAAATTGTTTTAGATCTTTGCGAATGTGTATAGATAATAGAGCCGAACTTGAATTTTGCCATGTCTTGCAAATGGCATGAAAAGTCGCTTGGAAAACTTACGTAAAACGATCCATTGCGCTTGAAGTAAAGCTAACATACCATGGTGAAAGATAGACAATAGTTTGGCGAAATCGATTTACGGTCTTGGGCCCATTACATCTTCATTTATTATCATTATTCTTCATTCTTTCATTCATTTGTCTGATTTCGCTTAAATTTTGGACGGTGTGTTGTGTTAAACTTTTCGATATATCTGGTTTATTTGATCTAGATAGGTCCAGATTAATATATAGCTGTCCAATAGATCGATTTAAGGTCTTGGGCATATAAAAGGGCATTTATTGCCTATTTCGCTGAAATTTGGGACAGTGGGTTATGTTAGGCCAATTGGTATCCATGTTCAATTCGGCTCAGTTCGGACCCGATTTGGATATAGCTGCCCTATTGACCGACCTCTAAATTTAAGGTTTTAGGCACATAAAAGGCGCATTTATTGTCCTATTTTGCTGAAATTTTGGAGGTGAGTTGCGTTGGGCACATCGATATCCCTTTTTATACCCTCCACCAAAGGATGGGGGTATACTAATTTCGTTATTCTGTTTGTAACACCTCGAAATATGCGTCTGAGACCCCATAAAGTATATATATTTTTGATCGTCATGTCACTTTACGTCGATCTAGCCATGTCCGTCCGCCTTTCCGTCCGTCCGTCCGTCTGTCCGTCCGTCCGTCCGTCTGTCCGTCCGTCCGTCTGTCCGTCCGTCTGTCTGTCTGTCCGTCCGTCTGTCCGTCTGTCCGTCTGTCCGTCCGTCCGTCCGTCTGTCTGTCTGCCGAAAGCACGCTACCTTTCGAAGGAGTAAAGCTAGCCGCTTGAAATTTTGCAATTAAAATTTTTATAAGTGTAGGTCGGTTGGTATCGTAAATGGGCCAAATTGGTCCATGTTTTGACATAGCTGCCATATAAACCGATCTGGGGTCTTAACTTCTTGAACCTCTAGAGGGCGCATTTCTCGTCCGATTTGAATGAAATTTTGCACGTGGTGTTTTGGTATCACTTCCAACAACTGCGCCATGTACGATTCAAATCAGTTCATAATCTGGTATAGCTGTCATATAAACCGATCTGGGATCTTGACTTCTTGAGCCTCTAGAAGCGCAATTCTCATCCGATTTGGCTGAAATTTTGTACGGTTTCTCTCATGATCTTTAACACACGTGTCTAATATGGTCTGAATCGATCAATAGCTTGATACAGCTCCCATATAAACCTATGTCCCGATTTTGCTTCTTGAGCTCCTACAAGAAGCAATTCTTATCTGAACCAACTAAAACATTACACAACGACTTCTACAATGTTCAGCATTCATTTATGGTCCGAATCGGACTATAATTTGATATAGCTCCAATAGCATAAGAATTCTTATTCTACAATATATCCTTCATTTGCCTAAGAAGAGATGGCGGGAAAAGAACTCGACAAATGCGATCCATTGTGGAGGGTATATATGATTCGGCCCGGCCAAACTTAACACGCTCTTACTTGTTTTACCTAGATTGGTCCAGACTTTCAAATAGCTGCCTAAAAGACCGATCTCTTGATTTCAGGTCTTGGGCCCATAAATAATTTCCGATTTTGCTGAAATTTGGATAAGTGATATATGTGAGGCCCCTCGACATCCTTGTTTAATATGGCCTAGATCTTCTGTCCTTGAGACCTATTACGGTGGGGTATATCCAGAAGTCAGAGAATGTATGGACAAAGTCTAGTGAGGAAACACTAGAACTACTCGTTGATACACATCATATATACCTGTGGGTTGGAGGGGCACGAAGACCATTCCAAAAGCAGGAAGACCCTACCACACGAATGCGAAAGATTTTCATCCTTTATGCTGAAGACTCTTGAGAGGTTAATAGAGATATATCTTAGGGCAAAGATCCATGGAGATCGCCTGTCGCGGCAGCAGCATGCATATAGTAAAGGCAAATCCACTGAAACAGCCCTTTATAACCTAGTCGGCTACATAGAGGGTTCTCTCCCTGTCGAGGAATATACAATGGTAGCATGTCTTGACATTGAAGGTGCCTTCAATAATGTAAAACCGACGTCAATCATAAAGGCGTTGGCGTTTCTAGGCATCAACTCTACCATAAGAAAGTTTATTAATAATTTACTTACTAAAAGACACATGGACCGATTTGAACCATACTTCGCACAGTTGTTGGAAGAGTTATCAAATTACTATGTGCAAAACATCAGTCAAATCGGATAAGAATTCAAGACCCAAGATCGGTTTATATGGCAGCTATATCGGGTTATGTACCGATTTAAACCATGCTTAGCACAGTTGTTGGAAGTGATATCAAAGAACAGTCAAATTGGACGAGAATTGCGCCCTCTAGAGGCTCAAGAAATCAAGACCCAAGATCGGTTATATGGCAGCTATGTCAAAACATGGACCGACAATCCCAACCGACCTATACCAATAAGAAGTATTTGTGCAAAAATTCAAGCAGCTAGCTCTACTCCTTCAAAAGTTAGCGTGCTCGTAACAAAACACGTTGTGCAAAAATTCAGCCAAATCGGATAGCAATTACTCCCTGTAGAGGCTCAAGAAGTCAAGACACCAGATCGGCTTATATGCCAGCTATATCAGGTTATGGATCTATTTGAACTATTCTTAGCACAAATGTTGGAATTCAAATTTCAGCTAAATCGGATAGGAATTGCGCACTCTAGATGCTCAAAAAGTCAAGACCCCAGATAGGTTTATATGACAGCTATATCAAGTTATATATCAATTTCAACCATGCTCAGCACCGGTGTTGGAAGTCATAATAAAACACCTTATGCAAAATTTCACACAAATCGGATAAGAATTGCGCCCTCTAGCGGCTCAAGAAGTCAAGATCCCAGATCGGTTTATGTGGCAGTTATATCAAAATGTGGACCCATATAGCTCATTTACAATCCCAACCGACCTACACTAACAAGAAGTATTTGTGCAAAATTTCAAGCGGCTAGCTTTACTCCTTCGAAAGTTAGCGTGCTTTCGACAGACAGACGGACGGACGGACATGACAAGTTCGACTTAAAATGTCACGACGATCAAGAATATATATACTTTATGGGGTCTTAGAAGAATATTTCGAGGAGTAACAAACAGAATGACGAAATTAGTATACCCCCATCCTGTGGTGAAGGGGATTAAAAACCACTCCAAAATATTTTTTTCTGAATAAGATATTCATATTTTTTTATGCCGAATTTTCTAAAATATGCTTAATGAAACACTAGAGGCTCTAGAAGTCAAAATCCCAGATCGGTTTATAGGGCAGCTTATCAGGTTCTATACCGATTTAAGCCATACTTGGCACAGTTGTTGGATATCATAACAAAACCGATGAAGCATACTTAGCGCAGTTGTTGAAAGTGATCCAAAAACACCACGTGCAAAATTTCAGTCAAATCGGACGAGAATTGCGCCCTCTCGAGGCTCAAGGAGTCAAGACCCAAGATCGGATTATATGGCAGCTATATCAAAACATGGACCGATTAAGCCCATTTACAATCCCGACAGACCTACACTAATAAAAAGTATTTGCAAAATTAAAGCGACTAGCTTTACTCCTTCGAAAGTTAGCGTGCCTTTGACAGACAGACGGACAGACGGACGGACATGGCTAGATCGACATAAAATGTCGCGACGATTAATAATATATATACTTTATGGGGTCTCAGACGAATATTTCGAGTAGTTACAAACAGAATGACGAAATTAGTATACCCCCCTTCTTATGGTGGAGGGTATAAAAACGAAAAAAAATTTTTATTTTATTAGTCACGAAGATTTTACTGCAAAAAATAGTGTTTACTATTTACCGAAAAATTGGTTTTTAGTACCCATGACATGGCTTATCGCCACACTTATATTTTTTAAGGAGGCAGCAGGGATTGCTGATGGAAACTGAACGGTTTTAAAGAAATTTCATTTACGAACATTTTCAAAATCATTTGTGTTGAATTTTTTCCCATTATATGGTCACAAAAAATTTTGTTAATTGTCTTTATTGAATGAGAATAACAACATTTTATTCATGTACATATTTGATGGAGTCAAATGACATTTGACAAAATGGATGAAGGCATCTTAAAACATTTAACCCTATTTTCTAATTAAGGATTTTTATGGCACTGGAAATTTGTTAAAAATCAATTACAGGTTTTTGCGGTATGTATGTAGAATGTGTGTGAGTTTTTTATCTATTGCAACTAGTCATGTATCTAAAAAACGGTAGCAGTGTTTTTTATACCCACCACCGAAGATGGGGGTATATCCATTTTGTCATTCCGTTTGCAACACATCGAAATATCCATTTCCGACCCTATAAAGTATATATATTCTTGATCAGCGTAAAAATCTAAGACGATCTAGACATGTCCGTCCGTCTGTCCGTATGTCTGTTGAAATTACGCTACAGCCTTAAAAAAAAAAGATATTGAGCTGAAACTTTGCATAGATTCTTTTTTTGTCCATAAGCAGGTTAAGTTAGAAGATGGGCTATATCGGACTATATCTTGATATAGCCCCCATATAGACCGATCCGCGGATTTAGGGTCTTAGGCCCATAAAAGCCACATTTATTATCCGATTTTGGTGAAATTTGTGAGAGTGAGTTGTGTTAGCCCTTCGACATCCTCCGTTAATATGGCTCAGGTCGGTCCAGATTTGGATATAGCTGCCATATAGACCGATCCTCTAATTTAGGGTCTTAAGCCCATAAAAGCCAAATTTATTATCCGATTTTGATGAAATTTGGGACAGTGAGTTGTGTTAGGCCCTTCAACATTATTCGTCAATTCGGCCCAGATCGGTCCAGATTTGGATATAGCTGCCATTAGACCGATCCTCAGATTTAGGGTCTTAGGCCCATAAAATGCGCATTGATTGCCCGATGTCGCCGAAATTTGGGACAGTGAGTTGTGTTAAGCTCCTTGACATACTTGTGCATTATGGCACAGATCGGTCCATATTTGGATATAGCTGCCACATAGACCGATCTCTCGATTTAATGTTTTGGGTCCATAAAAAGCGCATTTATTGTCCGATGTCGCCGCAATAAGGGACAGTGAGTTCTGTTAGGCCCCTCGACATCCTTCTTCAATTACACTCACATCGATCAAGATTTGGATATAGCTGCCATATAAACCGATATCTCGATAAAAGGAGCATTTATTGTCCGATGTTGCCGAAATTTTGGACAAAGAGTTATATTAAGCCCCCTCATATTTCTGCAAGTTGGTCTAGATCGATCAAGATTCGCATATAGCTGCCTTATAGACCGATATCTCGTTTTAATGTCTTGGCCCCAAAAAAGGCGCATTTATAATCCGATTTAACTGAAATTTGACACATTGACTTATGTTAGGCTTTTCGACATCCATATTGTATATGATTCAGATCGGTTTACTTTTAGATATAGCTACTTAAAAGACCAATATTTTGTTATACATAATTGAACAATGGCTTGTACTTATTAGTATTTGGTCCAAATCGGATCATATTTCGATATACATTGCTATGGGACATAAGGTATGCAATTTTCACTGGATTTTGATGAAAGATGGGTTATATATAAACCCGAGGTGGTGGGTATCCAAAGTTCGGCCCGCCCGAACTTAACGCCTTTTTACTTGTTTTATTTTGTAATTGTACTTTTGAGGAGGCCACCGTTGCGCAGAGGTTAGCACGTCCGCCTATGACGCTAAACGCCTGGGTTCGAATCCTGGCAAGAAGATCAAAAAAAAAAAATTTCAACTGTGGTTATCCCCTCCTAAGGCTGACGACATTTGTGAGCTGCTATTCCATGTTAAAACTTCTCCCCAAAGTGGTGTCGCACTGCGGCACGCCGTTCGGACTTGGCTATAAAAGGGAGGCCCCTTTAATTGAACTTAAAATTGGGATCGGACAGCAATCAGTGATATGTGAGAATTTTGCAACAGATCCTAAGTGGAATGTTCATGGGCAAATTTACAATATGGCAATTTTCGTGGAAATCGGTTGACAAAAGACAACATTATTGCAAATTACTCAAAACTGGACGAACATATACATCTAAATCTAAGTCCATTTCGACAAAACTTCTTAGATATTGTGGTAGTCGTCTAGGAAAGTGTCGTTCAAAATGTAGGCAAGATTGGTCAATAAATATGCTTGCAGCAACTCTAGAAGCGAATATCGGGCGATATAAAATAAACATAAACATATATGAAAACTTGGACCAAATGAATTGAAGAGTGGATTAAGACAAAATGTTGGCAAATTTTTAACGAAATTTAACTTCCCTCTTGTGATACATTTATAAGGGAGACATTTATTTTACGACTAGGCAATGCCCTTTGCCGTAAAAAACCAATTTTTGTACCCACCACCGAAGGATGGGGGTATATTCATTTTGTCATTCCGTTTGCAACACATCGAAATATCCATTTCCGACCTTATAAAGTATATATATTCTTGATCAACGTAAAAATCTAAGACGATCTAAACATGTCCGTCCATCTGTCTGTTGAAACCACGCTACAGTCTTTAAAAATAGAGTTATTGAGCTGCAACTTTGGATAGATTCTTTTTTTGTCCATAGATCTAGATCTAGATCTAGATCTAGAAATTTCACTTTAAGCATAAACGCTTTCATTTAACGACAAATGCTTAAGAAGATACGATGGCGAAAATTGGAGCTTTATGATAAAATATCCAAAATTATTTTAATAAAACCATAGTACAATCCACTCCAAATGATCGCCAAAAGTCACACTCACTCTTCTAAACTCTATTTTGTATTAATTTGATCACAAAAATCATTATACCCTCCACCATAAGATGGGGGGTATACTAATTTCGTCATTCTGTTTGTAACTACTCGAAATATTCGTCTGAGACCCCATAAAATATATATATTCTTGATCGTCGTGAAATTTTATGTAGATCTAGCCATGTCCGTCCGTCTGTCCGTCCGTCCGTCCGTCTGTCTGTCGAAAGCACGCTAACTTCCGAAGGAGTAAAGCTAGGCGCTTGAAATTTTGCACAAATACTTCTTATTAGTGTAGGTCGGTTGGTATTGTAAATGGGCTATATCGGTCCATGTTTTGATATTACTGTCATATAAACCGATCTTGGGTCTTGATTTCTTGAGCCTCTAGAGTGCGCAATTCTTATCCGATTGGGATGAAATTTTGCACGACGTGTTTTGTTGTGACATCCAACAACTGTGATAAGTATGGTTCAAATTGGTCTATAACCTGATATATAGCTGCCATATAAACCGATCTTGGGTCTTGACTTCTTGAGCCTCTAGAGTGCGCAATTCTTATCCGATTGGAATGAAATTTTGCACGACGTGTTTTGTTATGATATCCAACAACTGTGCAAAGTATGGTTCAAATCGGTTCATAACCTGATATAGCTGCCATATAAACCGATCTTGGGCCTTGACTTCTTGAGCCTCTAGAGTGCGCAATTCTTATCCGATTGGAATGAAATTTTGCACGACGTATTTTGTTATTATATCCAACAACTGTGCCAGGTATGGTTCAAATCGGTTTTTAACCTTATATAGCTGTCATATAAACCGATCTAAGGTCTTGACTTCTTGAGCCTCTATAGTGCGCAATTCTTATCCGATTAGAATGAAATTTTGCACGACGTGTTTTGTTATTATATCCAACAACTGTGTCAAGTATGGTTCAAATCGGTCCATAACCTGATATAGCTGCCATATAAACCGATCTGGGATCTTGATTTCTTGAGCCTCTAGAGGTCGCAATTATTATCCGATTTGCCTGAAATTTTGTACGACGGATTCTCTCATGACCATTAACATACGTGTTTATTATGGTCTGAATCGGTTTATAGCCTGAATAACTGCCATATAAACAGATCTTGGGTCTTGACTTCTTGAGCCTCTAGAGTGCGCAATACTTATCCGATTGGAATGAAATTTTGCACGACGTGTTTTGCTATGATATCCAACATCTGTGCCAAGTATAGTTCAAATCGGTCCATAACCTGATATAGCTGCCATATAAACCGATCTTGGGTCTTGACTTCTTGAGCTTCTAGAGGGCACAATTCCTATCCGATTTGGCTGAAATTTTGCGTGACGTATTTTATTTTTACTTTCAACTGTGTCAAATAAGGTTCAAATCGGTTCATAACCTGATATAGCAGCCATATAAACCGATCTGGGATCTTGACTTCTTGACCCCTAGAGGTCGCAATTATTATCCGATATGCCTGAAATTTTGTACGACGGATCCTCTCATGACCATCAAAAAACGTGTTTATTATGGTTTGAAACGGTCTATAGCCCGATACAGATCCCATATAAATCGTTCTCTTTATTTTACTTCGTGAGCCCCAATGGGCGCAATTCTTATACGAATTGGCTGAAATTTTACACAGGTCTCCAACATATAATTTAATTGTGGTCCGAACCGGACCATATCTTGATATCGTTTTAACAGCAGAGCAACTCTTTTCTTATATCCTTTTTTGCCTACGAAGAGATGCCGGGAAAAGAACTCGACAAATGCGATCTATGGTGGAGGGTATATAAGATTCGGCCCGGCCGAACTTAGCACGCTTTTACTTGTTTTGCCTAAGAAGAGATGCCGGGAAAAGAACTCGACATATGCGATCCATGGTGGAGGGTATATAAGATTCGGCCCGGCCGAACTTAGCACGCTTTTAGTTGTTTTGCCTAAGAAGAGATGCCGCGAAAAGAACTCGACAAATGCGATCCATGGTGGAGAGTATATAAGGTTCGGCTCGGCCGAACTTAGCACGCTTTTACTTGTTTTGTTTTTATACCCTCCACCATAAGATGGGGGGTATACTAATTTCGTCATTCTGTTTGTAACTACTCGAAATATTCGTCTGAGACCCCATAAAGTATATATATTCTTGATCGTCGCGACATTTTATGTCGATCTAGCCATGTCCGTCCGTCTGTCCGTCCGTCCGTCCGTCTGTCTGTCGAAAGCACGCTAACTTCCGAAGGAGTAAAGCTAGCCGCTTGAAATTTTGCACACATACTTCTTATTAGTGTAGGTCGATTGGTATTGTAAATGGGCCATATCGGTCCATGTTTTGATATAGCTGCCATATAAACCGATCTTGGGTCTTGACTTCTTGAGCCTCTAGAGTGCATTTCTTATCCGATTGGGATGAAATTTTGCACAACGTGTTTTCTTATGATATTCAACAACTCTGCCAGGTATGGTTTAAATCGGTTTATAACCTTATATAGCTGTCATATAAACCGATCTAAGGTCTTGACTTCTTGAGCCTCTATAGTGCGCAATTCTTATCCGATTAGAATGAAATTTTGCACGACGTGTTTTGTTATTATATCCAACAACTGTGTCAAGTATGGTTCAAATCGGTCCATAACCTGATATAGCTGCCATATAAACCAATCTTAGGTCTTGACTTCTTGAGCCTCTAGAGTGCGCAATTCTTATCCGATTGGAATGAAATTTTGCACGACGTATTTTGTTATGATATCCAACAACTGTGCCAGGTATGGTTCAAATCGGTCCATAACCTTATATAGCTGCCATATAAACCGATCTGGGATCCTGACTTCTTGAGCCTCTAGAGATCGCAATCATTATCCGATTTGACTGAACTTTGTACAACGTATTCTCTCATGACCATTAACATAAGTGTTTATTATACCCTCCACCATAAGGTGGGGGGTATACTTATTTCGTCATTCTGTTTGTAACTACTCGAAATATTCGTCTGAGACCCCATAAAGTATATATATTCTTGATCGTCGCGACATTTTATGTCGATCTAGCCATGTCCGTCCGTCTGTCTGTCGAAAGCACGCTAACTTCCGAAGGAGTAAAGCTAGCCGCTTGAAATTTTGCACAAATACTTCTTATTAGTTTAGGTCGGTTGGTATTGTAAATGGGCCATATCGGTCCATGTTTTGATATAGCTGCCATAAAAACCGATCTTGGGTCTTGACTTCTTGAGCTTTAGAGTGCGCAATTCTTATCCGATTGGAATGAAATTTTGCACGACGTGTTTTCTTATGATATCCAACAACTGTGCCAAGTATGGTTTAAATCGGTTCATAACCTGATATAGCTGCCATATAAACCGATCTTGGGTCTTGAATTCTTTAGCCTCTAGCGTGCGCAATTCTTATCCGATCAGAATGAAATTTTGCACGACGTATTTTGTTATGATACCCAACAACTGTGCCAAGTATGGTTTAAATCGGTTCATAACCTGATATAGCTGCCATATAAACCGATCTTGGGTCTTGACTTCTTGCGCCTCTAGAGGGCGCAGTCCTTATCCGATTTGAATGTGTTTTTGCACGAAGTATTTCGTCATGATATCCAACAACTGTGCCAAGTATTGTTGGAATCGGTTCATAACCTGATATAGCTGTCATATAAACAGATCTGGGGATTTGACTTCTTGAGCTTCTAGAGGGCGCAATTCCTATCCGATTTGGCTGAAATTTTGCATCACGTATTTTATTTTTACTTTCAACAACTGTGCCAAATAAGGTTCAAATCGGTTCATAACCTGATATAGCTGCCATATAAACCGATCTGGGATCTTGACTTCTTGAGCCTCTAGAGGTCGCAATTATTATCCGATTTGCCTGAAATTTTGTACGACGGATTCTCTCATGACCATTAACATACGTGTTTATTATGGTCTGAGTCGGTTTATAGCCTGATATAGTTCCCATATAAATCGATCTCTCTATTTTACTTCTTGAGCCCACAAAGGGCGCAATTCTTATTCGAATTGGCTGACATTTTATACTGGTCTCCAACATATAATTTAATTGTGGTCCAAACCGGACCATATCTTGATATCGCTCTAATAGCAGAGCAAATCTTTTCTTATATCCTTTTTTTGCCTAAGAAGAGATGCCGGGAAAAGAACTCGACATATGCGATCCATGGTGGAGGGTATATAAGATTCGGCCCGGCCGAACTTAGCACGCTTTTAGTTGTTTTGCCAAAGAAGAGATGCCGCGAAAAGAACTCGACAAATGCGATCCATGGTGGAGGGTATATAAGATTCGGCCCGGCCGAACTTAGCACGCTTCTACTTGTTTTGTTTTTATACGCTCCACCATAAGATGGGGGGTATACTCATTTCGTCATTCTGTTTGTAACTACTCGAAATATTCGTCTGAGACCCCACAAAGTATATATATTCTTGATCGTCGCGACATTTTATGTCGATCTAGCCATGTCCGTCCGTCTGTCCGTCCGTCCGTCCGTCTGTCTGCCGAAAGCACGCTAACTTCCGAAGGAGTAAAGCTAGCCGCTTGAAATTTTGCACACATACTTCTTATTAGTGTAGGTCGGTTGGTATTGTAAATGGGCCATATCGGTCCATGTTTTGATATAGCTGCCATATAAACCGATCTCGGGTCTTGACTTCTTGAGCCTCTAGAGTGCGCATTTCTTATCCGATTGGGATGAAATTTTGCACAACGTGTTTTCTTATGATATTCAACAACTGTGTAACCTGATACAGCTGCCATATAAACCGATCTTGGGTCATGACTTCTTGAGCCTCTAGCGTGCGCAATTCTTATCCGATCAGAATGAAATTTTGCACGACGTGTTTTGTTATGATATCCAACAACTGTGCCAAGTATGGTTGAAAGCGGTCCATAACCTGATATAGCTGCCATATAAACCGATCTTGGGTCTTGACTTCTTGAGCCTCTAGAGTGCGCAATTCTTATCCGATTGGAATGAAATTTTGCACGACGTGTTTTGTTGCGATATCCAATAACTGTGCCAAGTATGGTTGAAATCGGTCCATAACCTGATATAGCTGCCATATAAACCGATCTTGGGTCTTGACTTCTTGAGCCTCTAGAGTGCGCAATTCTTATCCGATTGGAATGAAATTTTGCACGACGTGTTTCGTTGCGATATCCAATAACTGTGCCAAGTATTGTTGGAATCGGTTCATAACCTGATATAGCTGTCATATAAACAGATCTGGGGATTTGACTTCTTGAGCTTCTAGAGGGCGCAATTCCTATCCGATTTGGCTGAAATTTTGCATGACGTATTTTATTTTTACTTTCAACAACTGTGTCAAATAAGGTTCAAATCGGTTCATAACCTGATATAGCTCCCATATAAACCGATCTGGGATCTTGACTTCTTGACCCCTAGAGGTCGCAATTATTATCCGATATGCCTGAAATTTTGTATGACGGATCCTCTCATAACCATCAACAAACGTGTTTATTATGTTCTGAATCGGTCTATAGCCCGATACAGATCCCATATAAATCGTTCTCTCTACTTTACTTCGTGAGCCCCAATGGGCGCAATTCTTATACGAAATGGCTGAAATTTTACACAGGTCTCCAACATATAATTTAACTAGCGACCCGCCCCGGCTTCGCACGGGTGCAATGCAAAATATACCTACTACAGAATGTCCTTATACACAACGTTCACAGCTTTTTTGTCATTAGCCAATACAAACATGTTTTGCTTAGACGTTACTCTTGACAGCGCGACATATAATTGGCCATGTGAAAAACACTCAACACTCAAGTCTAATCCTGCAACGTTAAAAGTTTGACCCTGCGATTTATTAATGGTCATTGCAAAAGATATCTTTACCGGAAATTGTAGGCGTTTAAATTGGAACGGTAAATCTGATGGTATCAGAGGAATTCGGGGAATTAGTACATCTTCTCCGGTACCACATCCGGTGAGTATTGTGCACTCTATTATGAATTTTTTTAGTGATTTTACCAGCAAACGTGTGCCATTGCAGAGCTTAGGAGGATTCAGATTTCTTAATAAAATTACAGGACAACCTACTTTCAATTCCATTTTATGAGGAGGGAGTCCAGAAGGGTTCAAAGAATTAAGAAATTCTGTAGGAAAATGTACAGCTTCTTCCGAGTCGAGAACAGTATCGACCGAGTAGTATATTTGCGTCTGCGTATCAATTTTTGCAAGAATCAAGTTGTTTGCCTTATCTACTTGTTCGTTGGTTGGTGACAGGATGGCTCTTTCTTTGAACCAAGATAGAGTCTTACAACTTATGTTATGAATGTCAGGATAGACATTGTTGACCAAATCTTGGATGTTGTCTATCAAAACACAAAGGTTATCTAGGTTAATCCTTCCATCACTTTGAGTTAACTTTCCATTGCCAACTTTTAGCAGCATCTCTGAAAAAAGCCTGTTCTCACGTGAAGATAATGAAAGCCTCATGTTAGTTTTAAGCTCTAACTTATTAACGTATGGCCAAAGGTTGGATCTTTTTAGGGAAGCATTTATTTCGTCCGCACGTGTTCCTCTAGGGACAACCGGTAGGATTTGACGAAAGTCTCCAGAGAACAGAATTGTACATCCACCCATAGGTGCATTTTTACTGCGCAAATCGCGCATTGTCCTATCCAGTGCTTCCACAGATGTCTTGTTTGACATGGTGGCTTCATCCCAGACTATTAATGAGCAGTCACGGATCAATTTTCCTGTATTGCTCTGTTTAGAAATACTACAGACGCTTTTATTATCATCGGTAGCGATTTTCAGCGGGAGCTTGAATGTAGAGTGTGCAGTTCGGCCTCCTTCTAAAAGCGTAGCAGCAATGCCGGATGACGCGACAGCTAATGCAATTTTTCCGGTGGATCTGACTTTTGTTAAAAGCAAATTAATTAAAAATGTTTTACCTGTACCTCCTGGGGCATCAAGAAAAAATATTTTTCCTTCATTGTTATCAATTGATGATAGTAATGTAGTAAATACTTTTTTCTGATCGATGTTCAATCGTGGCTCATCTTGGGCTATATTTTGTAAAAGTTTCGATTGATCGTATGATGTTTCTCTTGTGTATTCGGCATTATTCGTTAAATCTGAGTTAATATTAGCTGGCATCGGCAGTCCAAAATCATTGATCGATTTACTCGTCAGTAGTTGCACTACTTTGTTCAATTCAAATAATGCTTCATCAAATATGTTTTGGTCATATTGTAAATCATCTGAAACTAATTCTCGCCGTTGCCGAATCAGAATATCACTGGCCATATTTTCTCTAAATTTATTCCATAGACTAACAGAATCAGTTACTTGACAAAACGCAACTATGATGGCAAATAAATATCTTAATGATGTAGCGGAACTGCAAATAGCTGCTTCTGATAATGTATTTTCCCAGTGAGAATCGTCTTCCAAGAGTCCCATAGCTTTACATGCCATTTGATAAGTATTGTAAATAACACCTTGTACAGTTCTCAGGTGTGCAAAGGATGTCGGGCCTTTTACAACATGGAGTAACATTCTCAAATGAAAGCATTCGCTGTTGTTGGGATGAATCGCGTAGACTCTACCAAGAGCATCAGTTTTTTTTATTCCGGGGAAACCATCGACCGCAGTTCCTTGTTTTCGTCGTTGGAATGTTTTAGAACTCTGGTTCCATGTATAGTAAGTTGGAACTCTGTCATATGTCAGTGTTTTCGCGAAATCATCTTGAGCGCATAACTTGAAGAATGCTGTTAATGTAGTGTCCCGCGGGTTATAGACAACTTCTTGTATATTGTTCTCAGTGAAATATACTCTTTGTCCATTTTCTAAATGAACTGCAAGGTGGACAATAGTGGGAGCTCGGTCGTGAACTTCGAATGATAACATCCTCCATACTGCTTCAGAACTGCATATGTAACGTCCAGACTGATATGTTTCCACTTCATTTGGTGATTGTATGCTGAAAGTAGCTTGATCGCTACCTTTATTAATGTATTTAGTAACATATTGGATCGACTTTATTGAACTGCACAACTCGACGTTGATGTGGGCATCAAAAATTTTTAAAAGGAGCGGATTATGTGGAACGATCCATCGGTTATCAATATCGTAGTTTCCGACTGTGGCACTTTGCCCACCCTGATCTGGCGATCGTCGTCGATATTTGGGATATCCGTCATCGCTAGTAGTTGTTTGTATTTGAAACGGCTTCGGAAATTTTTTGCTGCATTTGGAATCTCGCATACATGCAGAATTACGATTTAAAGTCCCGCAGGGACCGTGTACCATGTGTTTTTTTACTATTTCAAACAGGACGGGATCATCTTCCTTAACCGGTAATTCAGCTGAAATTACGCTGTCGATTTGATTTGGTCTAATTTTGTTCACTAACCACACCAGCAGATGTACATGTGGCAAACCACGTTTCTGCCACTCTATAGTGTACATATGACAGCGCGGCGGACCGAATATATGAGACTTGTTAATGAGGTGTAGGAGTTTCTGTACTTTTAAATGGAAGACTCTATTAACTATATCATATCTGTCTTGTGGAGTTAAATTGGTATTAATATTTTCTTTGATTTCTGGCCAATTTGGGTTACATGTTGCAGTAATGAATAAATCAGGTTTACCGTAATGTCTGACATAAGTCATTGCGTCCTGTGATTTTTCATGTAAATATCGAGGTCCACCTGTGAATGATGAAGGTAGTATAACCAACTGTCCAATGTTGTTGCTGTGTTCATTCGCCTGTAAAGCATCCTGAAGGTGAACGTAATTTTCTGCTCTCAATTTAGTTTGATTGTTACGAATGTAAGCCAATCTCTCAGATTCAATTTTCGCATATTGATCGACAAAGTATTGGTTTGTCAACATTCCATATCTAAGCAAAGAGTTGAAATTGTTTTGTCTTGTCATTATACGGTAGCAATAGTAGTTCATACACGACACTGTCTTACGCAGAGGTGCACTACTGGTTGGGTCAACTTGAGGAACATTAATGGTATAACCATCTTCTCCGCGACATAGCATCAAAGGATATTGTAAGCTGTCATAAGATCTGTGTAACTCTGATATTTTTTGCAAATTATCATCACGACTGCGCAACACAATATCTCTTTTGTCGAATTGCTGTCCAGCTATTACCACTGCTACTTCACTCGTGGACGGCGCATTATATCGCCCTCTGTGTTCTCCAACAGGAACTTTATTTGCATGGATTACGACATTGTAGTCTGGAGTATCTACTGGAACACTCTCAATAGCAGTTTTAAAAGACTGAATGTAGCTGTTATGAGAATGTAACATATCTTGAAGAGATCTGATCAAATCTATATCTATTGGCTGTGCGACAATCGAACACCGCGTTGATGCTTGTGTATCTGGGTCTGCAATAAAATAAATTTGCAGAAATTTGTGATCATCTGGTCGAAGTGGTAGCAAGCTCCCAGCCAAGTGATACACTTGCCCTTGAATTTTAAATGTAGGCATAAAACCGCGCTCAACAACTTGCTTACTTTTGAAAGACGTCATTTGAAATGCGTTATTGTAACGGCGGATATTGCGTATGAATTGTTTGGATTTCGGATGATCACCCGTAAGCAGAGAGTGAAGTGGTTCAGGTGGAGGAAGAATTTCTTCTAATTTTACTTTTCCTTGTAAGCAACACAAACCTTTCGATTCGTCCTTGAACTTCAATGCCAAACAATATTCACACACTACTGACATAGTACCTATGGACACAATACGATCATCCTTGTAACAAATCAAAGGATCGTAATTCATGGCAGAATATTCTTTATTTACCCATCTGTGGCTGATCGGTTGTCCGTTTTGTTCAGCGTTACTATGTGTCTGTGCTGATTCTCTCGTTCTCTGTATTCGATTTCTATTCTGGCTGAGGCGAGCCTCATGATCTACAGAGGATTCTCTGGCTCTCTGAACTCTACGTCTAACCCGATCCTGGCTGCGGCGAGCCTCACGCTCCATTGAGGATTCTCTTTCTCTCGCAGTTCTATTTCTTTCTCGGAGCTGGCTGAGGCGAGCCTCGCGTTCCGTTGACGATTCTTCATCTCTTGCTAAACGTGCTCTTCTGGCATTCACTGTACTACGACCTATGTTCGCACGACGACGTCTTCCGGACATGACTTTATAATGTCTGTTCAAAATTTTATACTTAGGTACTCAGTACTTGATTAAACTCACAACTTAAAACTATACGTATGATTATGAACTAATTGCACTAATTATTGGTTAGTGCTGGAGTGAAAAATATTTACTTACTATTCGTTAATTTATCTTTTATAAGAGTATGTAATTTATGTCAAAGAATATATTTATAGTTAATTAATATATTACAAAAACAAAAGATTATCAACAACAAAATATACCTATTCTATTCAGTTCTTCTATTGAAAATGCTCGCCCTAATACTAAATAGCCTTAACTCTAAATTCAAATCAAAGTCTTAATGGAAGAAATACCAAGAAATATGGTTTTAAGCTAATCATATCTAACCTAATGTACTTACAATACTACTAATATAATAAATTTGTAATATCTTCGGTAATATTCACTTAAATTACATGCTGTAAAAAGCATATTGATCTATAATAAATGCACAATTTATTTAAGGTACTTAATTGGATAAGGATTAATGCTGTATTGTTTAAAATCACTTCGTAAATAACCATTTTTTAGTAAAGAATAAAAATGGTTATGCTGGGTTATCCCTAAGAGATAGACATATACCATCGCGGACTTTTTTGTTGAACTTTTTAAGGTGAACGATACTGTAGTACATTATTTTGGTCTATCTCGTAGGGTTCAGCCAGCGTTTGCAATATAAGCGCAAAAAAACGTTCTTATTTACGACATCACATTAGAAACCTTTAAATTTATCAGTGTTTCTCTACTATATTATGCATTTATTATACATACAAACCTTCCTTAAGAATCACTCTATCTATTAAAAAAAACCGCATCAAAATCCGTTGCGTAGTTATAAAGATCTATGCATACATACGGACATACAGCGAAAGCGACTTTGTTTTATACTATGTAAGGATTGTGGTCCGAACCGGACCATATCTTGATATCGTTTTAATAGCAGAGCAACTCTTTTCTTATATCCTCTTTAGCCTAAGAAGAGATGCCGGGAAAACAACTCGACAAATGCGATCCATGGTGGAGGGTATATAAGATTCGGCCCGGCCGAACTTAGCTCGCTTTTACTTGTTATAATTAAATCACTTTATCTGCATTTCGACTCTCCGCCACCCACGTCGGTGATGAAAGCAAAACAGACAGAAATCGAGGTACCAATGGAGTGCGATGCGAACTCTCACCACATTTCGTGGGGCAATACCAACACTAATAAACGGGGCCAAGCTCTGACAGAGTTCTTGAATACTAACGACCTAATAACACTTAATATTGGTACCACCGCTACCTTTGTTAATAGGTTTAGGGAGGAGGTATTAGATGTGACGATATGTTCCGAAAATCTAATCGATGAGGTTCAGGATTGGAATGTATCCATGGAACACTCTTTCTCTAACCAAAGCTACATTAGGTTTAGAATAGCACAGCCAGCGCTGAATCCGATAAGCTTCCGGAATAAGTTGAAAACCAACTGGCCAAAATTCGGAAGACTACCAAAAAGAGGACATGGACAAGATAATTTAGATTGTCCAAGCATAGAAGACATTGACGTCTTTCGACGTCAATGTCTTCCTCTTCGAGAAAGGAAATCAGCCCAAGAAAACCCCTGGATGACCGGGGAGATTCGCAATATTGGAAAAGATGTCCGCAGACTTTTTTACAAAGCACGTCGTAAAAAATCGGAAGTTTATTGGGATGTGTATGACACGCGGCTCAAGGAATACAATAAGATAACGTGCCTCCAGGAAGCTTTTCTGCGAACAGGTCGATAGCCTTAATGACGCCGCCAAGATAAAAAAGTTTCTCTCAAAGACCTATATCCAAACTAAAGTAGACGACATGGGAGTGAGAGCAGAGACAACGGAGGACATGTTGAGGCTATTGATGAAAACCCATTTTCCACAGGATACGAAGACACTCATGGAGACACCGAAATCTTGGAATAATGACGTTGATCGAAGGTTCATAATTACGGAATTTATGGTGAAGGAATTCTTGAGGGGCTTCGACCATTTAAGTCACCCGGACCTGATGGAATATTTCCGGCGTTAATACAGAAAGAGGCAGACTATCAGAAGAGCTGTCCAAAATTTTCACAGCATGCTTAGGACTTGCATATACTCCGAAAGCCTGGCATGATGCAAGGGTGGTGTTTATACCCAAGCCTGGCAGACTAGTTATGCGACATCAAAGGCCTGATGATCCATAACCCTTACGTCCTTTCTAAAAGATAAAGAGTATAAACAGAGTATAAAGAGTAGGACATCCAGCAAACTGCTCAAATACAAACATCATGCCTATGGCAAGAGAAGGTCGGTGGAGACTGCCCTGCACGAGGTTGTGCATAAAAAAAAGAATCCTTCGATGCCAAAACGTACATACTGGCGGTATGCATTGACATCGAGGGGGCTTTGAACACTATGCCGACCAACACACTGATACAATCCATAGACTGGATAAACAATATGCTAAGGAACAGGTGGATAAATTGTGTGTCCCATTGCATAAATATAAGGGAGAAAGTGGCACAAGACACGCCACAGGGGGGCATTTTATCGCCACTTCTATGGGTGACCACTATAAATGACTTACTCCGCATGCTGATTGAACCCTGTTATAATTCTTCTAAGGGGTAAGGATCCGAACGAGCTATGCAGAAGGACCGAAAGGGTCTTGCATATGGTATATGACTGGGCTAGACCCAGAGGTCACAATGTAACCCAGAGAAGACTGAAATATGCCTTTTCATGAGGAAGACGAAGATGGACCAATTTAACGCACCACGTTTCCTCAATAAGACGATTTCGATATCTGACGAGGTCAAATACTTAGGTGTGATCTTGGACAGGAAACTGAATTGGAAGTGTCACATTCAGGAGCGTACTGAGAAGGCTCACAGATGTTGGACACTATATAGACGGGCATTAGGCCCGAAATGGGGCCTGAATCCGAGGATAGTTCACTGGCTCTACAGGAGCGTGATTACAATACTTACTTACGCCACAGTAGTTTGGTAAGAAAAAGTGCAACATAAGTACCATACAACAGGTTCAGAGTACATGTTGTCTTGGCATAGGCGGAGCGATGAGGACCACGCCCACTAGGGCACTAGACTATTCTAGATATCAGACCCATTGACATACAGAGGCAGCCACTGCGGCTATGAGACTTAAGGTGATGGGAGAATGGATTGAGGATGGGATCAGCTCATACCATCGCAGTATGATCGAGGCGACGATAGGAAACCTGGAAGGAAGGGAAGAGGTTTCCGATCGGCGACGAAAGCGGATGCAACCCTGTGGAACAGCGAAGCGGTCGGTAGGACGGCGAATATCCTATGGGGGATCCAGATCGTGGAAGACGAGGCTATTACTGAAAGGAAGTGAGAAGGAGTTCAGTATGGCTATTGGTATCATAACGGGACACATAGGACTACGAGCTCACTTATGTAAAATCGGTGCGGCAAGTAGTAGCATTTGTAGAGCATGCGGGGAAGATGATGAGACGTTGTGACATTTCCTTTGTCATTGCCATCCTTTCGCGTCTAACACATACCGCCACTTATGTGGGGAGAGAATACCAGACAGGAACCAACTTAGGGGCATGGCTTTAAAAACAGCAACGAATTTGTAAAAGCGCGGAATTCCTAACTTAGATTTTCTTTTCCGAGGTTTGTTTTTTAGTATTTAGAGCGCTCAACAAGCCGATTACTGGCTTAGGTGCATGTTAATAGTGGCATAGGGCGGATTAATATCCGCACCCTCTTTTCAACCTAAACTCACCTATAATAAAACTAAATGTCAAAATGATTATGCCACCCAATTTTTTGATGCTTGGCTTAATATTTTATTCGAAAATTAAGTTTGAATAAAAATAAATAAGAAGTTTTACATTGGACCATTTATGATTACTTTTACTTCTATTAGGAAATTTTAATTTTGTTTAAAAAATTAAAATTTGTTTAAAAAATTTCGAAAATTAGTTTGGCAAAATACTTTACCCGATGACTGTATTAGCATATACATACCTGTCATACGCGGTGACATCCCAATTTGAAATCTTGGGTCCATAACAGATGAAACGGTATAATAAGCTTGTAAAAACTTTGGCCGGGCCGAAACTTTGGAACCCACCACCATAGATTCCACCGAAAATGTTTAAAAATACTTTGTGCACATGTGTACTTTACGTACCAGCGTCATTGTGCACATGTGTACTTTACGTACCAAATTTCCGCCAAATCAGCCAAAAATTTAAGTTTCTGAGAGCCCGAGAAGATTAATCGGGAAATCGGTTTATATGGGAACTATGCAAATGCAAATTTTGCCCATGAACATTCCACTAAGGAACAGGAGCAAACTTCTCACATAACAATGAGTGCAGTCCGATTCAAGTTTAAGCTCAATGATAAGGGGCCTCCCTTTTATAGCCGAGTCCGAACGGCGAGCCGCAGTGCGACACCTCTTTGGTTTTACATGGCATAGTACCTCACAAATGTCGCCAACATTAGGAGGGAAAAACCACCGGTGAAAATTTTTTCTGATGGTCTCGCCAGGATTCGAACTCAGGCATTCAGCGTCATTGGCGGACATGCTAACCTCTGCGCTACGGTGGCTTCCGGGAACTATTGGGGATTTTTCATATAGTCGGCGTTGCATTCTTTCTTCTGTCAGTTATCAGCTGTGACTTTTAGCTTGCTTTAGAAAAAAAGTGTAAAAAAAGTATATTTGATTAAAGTTCATTCTAAGTTTTATTAAAAATGCATATACTTTCTTTTAAAAAATTCGCAATTACTTTTTGGGCAACCAAATATATCACGTTGTATACTCGTACTTGGCAAAGTTGTTGGAAGTTGCAATGGAACACCACGGCAGTTATATCACGTTATATACCGATTTGAATCTTACAGTACACAACATGGAAAATTTCAGCCAAAACAGTTGCGGTTTCCGGGGGCTGAAAATCTCAAATTGGGAGTTGGTTTTATATGGGAGCTATATCCAAATCTGAACCTATATTGACCATTTACAATCCCCAACGACCTACATCAATAAGAAGTATCTGTGCAAAATTTCAAGCGGATATCTTTATTCGGTTGACCACTCTCATGAATTCGACGGATGGAGGGCTGACAAGACTAGATCGTCTTAGAATGTGAAGGAGATAAAAAATATATATACTTTTAAGGGTAAACATTATCATGCAGCTCATGTTAGTTTACTCTGTATACTTCTATGTTGATTTCATTTCTCAAATCTAATGAGATCATCGACCTATAGTATACACAATCAACAATGGTTCGGAGCCAAAGCAGCCAAATACAAATCATTTTTAAACTTTTACACTCTCAAAAAGTAATTTGTTATTTACAAAAAACGAAAAAAGCAGAATTGATAATTATACCAAACACACACCACGTTAATGAGATATCAACTCTTCATACGCCAATTGATTTCAACATAGCATAGGAAATAAGGCAGATGTAAATATTTAACTATCGCCACAACATAACTGATAAACAATCTCGTGAGTTCCCAAAAAATGATACTGAATCCATTCCCGCACTTTTTATACCCTCCACCATAGGATGGGGGTATACTAAGTTCGTCATTCTGTTTGTAACACCTGGAAATATGCGTCTGAGACCCAATAAAGTATATATTCTTGATCGTCGTGACATTTTAAGTCGATCTAGCCATGTCCGTCCGTCTGTCTGTTGAAAGCACGCTAACTTTTGAAGGAGTAGAGCTAGCTGTTTGAAATTTTGCTCAAATACTTTTCATTAGTATAGGTCGGTTGGGATTGTAAATGGGCCAATTCGGTCCATGTTTTGATATAGCTGTCATATAAACCGATCTTGGGTCTTGACTTCTTGCGCCTCTAAAGGGCGCAATTCTCATCCAATTTGAATTTTGAAATTTTGCACGTAGTGTTTTGATATTACTTCCAACAACTGTGCGAAGTATAGTTCAAATCGGTCCATAACCTGATATAGCTGCTATATTAACCGATCTTGGGCCTTGACTTCTTGAGCTTCTTAGAAGGCGCAATTCCTATCCGATGGCTGTAATTTTGCACGTGGTGTTTTGGTATCACTTTCAACATTTATGCGAAGTATGGTCCAAATCGGTCCATACCCTGATATAGCTATAATATAAACCGATCTGGGATCTTGAGTTTTTGAGCTTCTAGAGAGCACAATTCTCATCCGACTTTGCACAAATTTTGTACAACTGCTTCTCCCATGGCCTTCAACATACGTGTGCGATATGGTCTGAATCGATATATAGCTTGACACAGCTCCCATATAATCCAATCTCCCGATTTTGTTTCTTGAACCCCGAATCGAACTATAACTTGATATAGCTCCTCCTCCGTCCATATTCATTATTCTTTGTTTGCCTAAAAAGAGATACTGCGCAAAGAACTCGACAGATGCGATCCATGGTAGAGGGAATATAATATTCGGCCCGGTCGAACTTAGCACGCTCCTACTTGTTTTTACATACATAAGTTACTAATTAATTTGGTGAAAACCGGTCGCTTGGAAACTTATACAACATATTAACAATACAATTGGAAAACGTCAATTAACGATTCTTATAATCAACAGTATGGAGTTTACTAGTTTAGCTAGATTCGAAATATTTATTTCCGACCTCATAATCATAAGTCACATATTCAATTTTTAAGGTGAGGTTGAAAAGTGTGTGTGGATATAAATCCGCCTCATGCCACTTTAGACATGCACCTAAGCCAGCAATCGAGCCAGCAAATTCTAAAAATAAAAACCGGAAAAATAAAAACAAAGTCAGGAATTCAGTGCTACAGCAAAATCCCTCATTATTTTCCATACCACCCTCCTAAGTCGGTTCATGTCTGGTATTGTGTTCTAACCTAAGTGTCGGTGTTTGTTAGCGTCAAAAGCCGGGCAATGACATAGAAATGCTCCAATGTTTTATCATCTTCCGCACATGCCTTACATATGCTTTCACTTACCGCACCAATCATGTAGAATCTCGTATTCCGTCCTTAACTAGGACTTCGTCAACAAGAAGGTCTTTGGATTAAATACGGCAGTCTGCTTTTTCATTCTCCCCTACTCCGATGTGGCCCGGCACCCAAACAATGCAGATCGTGCCATCCTCAGAGAAGGATTTTATTGCCCATCGTCCTGGTTGTTACCACCACACCAGCTCACGCATTCTTCGATCGCCCAGATATCCGCCTGCAGGACCGTATTATGGTCAGGCATTCTAAATAGATCTCAATCCCTGGGTTCTAATTGCAGACCCCAGGTTCACTCTGTCCTCCAGCTTTGATCCATCTATGTAGCATGAAATTACAGATGGCATTACCAGAGTTCCGTCTATTCCAAGCCATTGCCGATGGCGGAAGTGCCCCAAGTGTCGTCTCAGGTAACCGATCGGAAACCTTTTCCATTCCTTCCAGGTTTCCTATCGTCGCCTCTATCCTTTCTCCCATCGCCTTATCCAAATATTCTCCAGTGCGGCGTTGAAGGTCGTCCTCATTGCATCGCCTATGCCAAGAAAACATGTTGTATCATTCTAACATTGCACTTTTTCTCTATCGTTGTCCACCAAACTACTGAGCAGTAAGTAAGTATTGGCCTTGTACCGCCTTAGTAGGGCCAGTGGGATTTCCTCTGACTCAGGGTCCATTATGTCTACATGATGCCCAACATTTGTCAGCCTTCTCTGTACGCTTCTGAACGTGACACTTCCAATTTAGTGTCCTGTCCAAGACCACTCTTAAATATTTGACTTTGTCAGATATCGAAATCCTTTGTTGAGGAAACGTGGTACGTCGGCCTTCGTCTTCCTTGTGAATAGGTAGATTTCAGTCTTCTTTGGGTTCATATTGAGGCCAATAGGTCGAACCCAGTCGTATTCCATCTGCGAGACCCTTTCGGGCATTATGAATAGCTGGTTCGGATTTCTGCCGCTTAGAAATGTTTAAACATCGTCTGCATAGCAGATGGGTTTAAATTCCTCCTCAGTCAGCATCAGTATGTTATGTAATGTTTGTGTTCACACATGGGAGTGGCGACAAAATGTCCCCCTGTGGCGTGCCCCGTGCCACTTTCTCCCTTATATTTACGTCATGGGCAATTATCTACCTGATCCTCAGCATGTGGATTCTCTGGTCTCTAAAAACCCAGTCCACCCGGTACTGGTCCAAGGAGTAGATCAGCATGTCTTTCCGCACATTTTTTAACGCGCCCTCGATGTCAATGCGCACCGCCAGTATGTACGTTTTGGCATCGAAGGATTCTTCTATTTTATGCACAACTTCGTGCATTGCAGTCTGCATTGACCCTTATTGAAAGCATGCCTTCCAGCCTGGTTTTGAGCAGTTTGCTGAATATCCTACACTTTATCGTAATATCTGCAATACGTTCCATGATTTTGAGTAGAATAGACTTATGTCTGTAAGACTTTTGTGTCGCATAACTTGCCTTGCCTGGCTTCCGTAGTGAATGCAAGTCCTAGCCACGCTGTGAAAATATCCATCAAATGGTGTGTCAGATAGTCTGCCTCTTTTAGTAGTAACGCCGGAAATATTCCATGTAGTCTGGTTGAGTTAAATGCTTGGAAACTCCTCCAAAGATTCTGTAATCATAAGCCTTCTATTAACCTCATTATTCCGGAATTTACGTGAGTCCCGTAGTATCCTGTAGGAAATGCGACTTCATCAAAAACCTCAACATGTCCTCCGTTGTCTCTGCTCTTACTCCCAATGTCGTCTAATAACATTTCAGTTTGGACATGGTATTTGAGATAAACTTTCAAACACGGCAACGACATTAACGCTATCGACCAGTTCGCAGAAAAGCTTTCAGGTGGCACGTATTGCCGCTCTCATCTTTTTGTATAGCTTAAGTCGTGTGATACAAATCCCAATATTCTCATGCACAACATTTGTTCTTTCTTTGTATTGACAGAGCAAAGAGCATTCAGTATGTTGAGCAGATTGGACGAGTTAGGATGGTAAACTCAGAAAGTGTAAATTTTTAAAGTAAAATATCAGAGCAACACACAAATGGCTGCTAGGTGTAAGAAAACACAACAAGAATTTCTAAGGCACTTGCATTGTTCGTAACATGTGCGAAAACAACAACACCCATTTTTATACCCTCCACCATAAGATGGGGGGTATACTAATTTCGTCATTCTGATTGTAATTACTCAAAATATTCGTCCGAGACCCCATAAAGTATATATATTCTTGATCGTCGTGAAATTTTATGTCGATCTAGCCATGTCCGTCCGTCTGTCCGTCCGTCCGTCTGTCTGTCGAAAGCACGCTAACTTCCGAAGGAGTAAAGCTAGCCGCTTGAAATTTTGCACAAATACTTCTTATTAGTGTAGGTCGGTTGGTATTGTAAATGGGCCATATCGGTCCATGTTTTGATATAGCTGCCATATAAACAGATCTTGGGTCTTGACTTCTTGAGCCTCTAGAGTACGCAATTCTTATCAGACTGGAATGAAATTTTGCACGACGTGTTTTGTTATGATATCCAACAACTGTGCCAAGTATGGTTAAAATCGGTTCCTAACCTGATATAGCTGCCATATAAACCGATCTTGGGTCTTGATTTCTTGAGCCTGTAGAGTGCGCAATTCTTATCCGATTAGAATGAAATTTCGCACGACTTGTTTTGTTGTGATATCGAAAAACTGTTCCAAGTATGGTTCAAATCGGTTCATAACCTGATATAGCTGCCATATAAACCGATCTTGGGTCTTGACTTCTTGAGCCTCTAGAGTGCGCAATTCTTATCCGATTGGAATGAAATTTTGCACGACGTGTTTTGTTACGATATCCAACAACCGTGCCAAGTATGGTTCAAAGGGTATATAAGTGTAGGTCGGTTGGTATTGTAAATGGGCCATATCGGTCCATGTTTTGATATAGCTGCCATATAAACCGATCTTGGATCTTGACTTCTTGAGCCTCTAGAGTGCGCAATTCTTATCCGATTGGAATGAAATTTTGCACGACGTGTTTTGTTATGATATCCAACAACTGTGCCAAGTATGGTTCAAATCGGTTCCTAACCTGATATAGCTGCCATATAAACCGATCTTGGGTCTTGATTTCTTGAGCCTGTAGAGTGCGCAATTCTTATCCGATTAGAATGAAATTTCGCACGACTTGTTTTGTTGTGATATCGAACAACTGTGCCAAGTATGGTTCAAATCGGTCCATAACCTTATATAGCTGTCATATAAACCGATCTTGGGTCTTGACTTCTTGAGCCTCTAGAGGGCGCAATTCTTATCCAATTTGAATGAATTTTGGCACGTAGTATTTTGTTATGATATCCAACAACTGTGCCAAATATGGTTCAAATCGGTTCATAACCTGATATAGCTGTCATATAAACAGATCTGGGGACTTGACTTCTTGAGCTTCTAGAGGGCGCAATTTCTATCCGATTTGGCTGAAATTTCGCAAGACGTTTTTTATTGTTACTTTCAACAACTATGTCAAATAAAGTACAAGTCGGTTCATAACCTGATATAGCTGCCATATAAACCGATCTGGGATCTTGACTTCTTGAGCCTCTAGAGGTCGCAGTTATTATCCGATTTGCCTGAAATTTTGTACGACGGATTCTCTCATGACCATCAACATACGTGTTTATTATGGTCTGCATCGGTCTATAGCCCGATACAGCTCCCATATAAATCGATCTCTCTATTTTTCTTCTTGAGCCCCCAAAGAGCGCAATTCTTATTCGAATTGGCTGACATTTTACACAGGTCTCCCACATGTAATTTAATTGTGGTCCAAACCGGACCATATCTTGATATCGCTCGAATAGCAGAGCAAATCTTTTCTTATATCCTTTTTTGCCAGGAAAAGAACTCGACAAATGCGATCTATGGTGGAGGGTATATAAGCTTCGGCCCGGCCGAACTTAGCACGCTTTTACTTGTTTGTTTTATATATAGCATAACGAATACAGCAGAACATAATACAAAACCATAATGAAGTTGTGTTAAAATGGAAGTCTTATAACAATATTGTGTCGAAATATATCCAAATAAAATATTGTAGATCTGCTTATAATTCGCAAAAGTTTGAGTTTGAATTATGTTACAACCAGGGCTGGAGAGTTAGAGCCAGAAACTACAACATTGGGATATAACGATGTTATTAAAGCTGGGGAATTTAATTCCAATATTTTTGTAGATGTCAAATTGATGGACAATATGGTAGCACTGGGTCTTTCCCCTACCAATTCTAGAAACCCCACTCCAACTGATAATAACCTTTTGGACATGTTCTTTGTGAATAATACTTCCAATATTTCGCTCTATAACCAAATATCTGCCCCTTGCCAGATAAATCAAATCATGTCTTGAGAAACATGATTTGATTTATCTGGCTTACAATTTCACTGTGTCAAAGACAGTGGAGAAGTTTTCGTACCGCGATTTAAAAAATTTTTACTATTCTGCCTTAGATGAAATGATTCAGGAAGTCTATTGGAATGTGATATATGATCTTATATCTGTCGATGAGAAATAAGATCATATATCATGATGGAATTGGGACTGATGCAACAGTCCCAATTCAGACTAGGATGACGAAATCGGATATTAAACCTTGGTTTAATTCCACTATTAGGAATTTTATTCGTAACAGGGACCCAGCCTACACCAGTGGAAACGTTTTAAAACTTCATGAAGAATTCCGCACTGCAAGAAATAAAGTTAATGCACTCTTTAGTGATGTAAAATTACTATATTATTCATCCAAATATTATTTGGCGATAAAAAGGCAAGTGGATGGTTATAAACGATATCGGAATTGGAAAATCCAAGGCAATTTCTAATTACCATGGTGATATAAATGACATTAATTAAACTTTTGTTAATATTCCGACCATAGATATAGACTCGACTTTTCACCAAGACACTAATAGGCTTCCGGAAAGCGCAAATATTGATTGCCGATTTGAGTTTACATGTGTATCGCACGACGAAGTTTTGCTCGTCTTAGATCAGTCAAGTCAAATGCTATTGGTGTTGATAACATTGACCCAAGATTATTTATTATATTAGTTCCTTACCTTCTACCTTAAGTTACGCAACTCTCTAATTCAATTCTAATCACCAGTGCATATCCGACTATTTGGAAAAGAACAAAGATAATCTCAACCGATAAATCGAATAGTGATTTCCGTCCGATTTCTATATTATGTTACCTCTCGAAAGTTTTCGAAAAGATTTTGCATAAACAAATGTCCGAATATCTCCATCATGAATCTTTGTTGTCCGATAGTTTCGGGTTTCAGGTTTCGTGCCCATCATAGTTGCGTTAGTGCATTAGTTGAAGCTTCGGAATCAATTAGAAATGAAATTGATGATGGCAATGTTACTTTTCTTGTCCTACTAGAACATTCAAAGGCTTTCGACTCGGTTGATCACCATAACTTACATATGTATGAAGCTCAGAAGATTTTTCAATTTCAGCGATACTTCTATCAAATTGGTTCAATAATATCATAGTATTCGGCAACAGTTAGTGGTTTACTTCCGAACCCCTAGAAATCGATAGTGATTGCTATTCACAAAAAAAAAGTTTTAGTATTCGAGACCTGGATATCACTATAAATCAATGCGATGCGATGCGAACTCTCAGCACATTTCGTAAGGTAGTAAAGGGTGATTTTTTTGAGGTTAGGATTTTCATGCATTAGTATTTGACAGATCACGTGGGATTTCAGACATGGTGTCAAAGAGAAAGATGCTCAGTATGCTTTGACATTTCATCATGAATAGACTTACTAACGAGCAACGCTTGCAAATCATTGAATTTTATTACCAAAATCAGTGTTCGGTTCGAAATGTGTTCATTCACCGTAACGTTGCGTCCAACAGCATCTTTGAAAAAATACGGTCCAATGATTCCACCAGCGTACAAACCACACCAAACAGTGCATTTTTCGGGATGCATGGGCAGTTCTTGAACGGCTTCTGGTTGCTCTTCACTCCAAATTCGGCAATTTTGCTTATTTACGTAGCCATTCAACCAGAAATGAGCCTCATCGCTGAACAAAATTTGTCAAAATTTGAACACATTTCGAACCGAACACTGATTTTGGTAATAAAATTCAATGATTTGCAAGCGTTGCTCGTTAGTAAGTCTATTCATGATGAAATGTCAAAGCATACTGAGCATCTTTCTCTTTGACACTATGTCTGAAATCCCACGTGATCTGTCAAATACTAATGCATGAAAATCCTAACCTCAAAAAAATCACCGATTACTTGGCCAAGATAATTTAGATTGTCCAAGCATAGAAGACATTGACGACAATGTCAACAGTATTACGACTGCACTAGTCTTTCGAAAATTGTTACCCTCTTCGAGAAAGCAAATCAGCCCAAGAAAATCCCTAGATGACCGGAGAAATTCGCAATATTGGAAAAGATGTCGGCAGACTTTTTAACAGAGCATGTGGTAATAAAGCGGAAGTTTATTGGGATGTGTATTACACAAGGCTCAAGCAATATAATAAGATTACCAGAGCGCCAAAATGTGCCTCCAGGAAGCTTTTCTGCGAACAGGTCGATAGCCTTATTGACGCCGCCAAGTTAAAAATTTTCTCTCAAAAGCCTATGTCCAAACTGAAGTAGATGACAGGGGAGTGAGAGCAGAGATCGAAGGTTCATAATTACGGAATTTATGGCGAAGGAATCCTTGAGGAGCTTCAAACCATTTAAGTCACCCGGACCTGATGGAATATTTCCGGCGTTATTACAAAAGGAGCCTTACTATCTGGCGCCTCATTTGGCAACTATTTTCACAACGTCCATAGGTTTTGCATATACTCCGAAAGCCTGGAAGGAGGCAAGTTTGATGTTTTTACCAAGCCCGGCAAAGAAAGTTATGTGACACCAAAGGCCTACAGGCCTATAAGCCTTACGTCCTTTCTACGGAACGCATCCATGGAACGCATTGTGGATACCATGATAAACAGTAAGACATCCAGCAAACTGCTTAAATATAAACAGCATGGCTATGTCAAGGGAAGGTCGGTGGAGACTGCCCTGCACGAGGTTGTGCATAAAATAGAAGAATCCTTCGATGCCAAGACGTACACATTTGCGGTTTGCATTGTCATCGAGGGGCATTGACATGAGCGGACCGACACATTGATCCAACCCTTAGACCAGCACCGGGTCCTTAGAGATTGTATGAACCATGTGCTAAGGAACAGGTGGACAAGCTGCGGGTTCCATGACATAAATATAACGGTGACCATGATAAATAACCTATTACGGATGCTGACGGAGGAGGGATTTGAACCCGTCTGCTTTGCAGAGTATGTTATAATACTTCCTAGGTGTAAGGGTCTGAACCATCTTTGCGGAAGGGCCGAAAGGGTCTTGCATATGGCATATGAATGGGTGTAAATGTTAACCCAGAGAAGATAGAAATATGCCTGTTCACGAGGAAGACGAGGGAGGAGTAATCTTGGATAGGAAACTGAAATGGAAGTGTTACCTTCAGCAGCGTACTGAGAAGGCTCACGGGTAGTCGGGCCGTAGGCTCGAAATGGGGCTTGAATCCGAGTAGAGTCCACTGGCTCTACAAGAGCGTGATAAGACCAGTACATACTTACGCCTCAGTTGTTTGGTGGACTGCTATTGAGAAAAAAGTGAAACGTTAGGACCATACAACAAATTCAGAGAACATGGACTATTCTAAATATCCGACCCATTGACAAACAGATTAAATGGGAGGCAGCCACTGCGGCAATGAGACTTGAAGCGATGGGAGAATGGATTGAAAATGGGAGCAGCTCATACCATCGCGTTATAATCGAGGCGACGATAGGAAACTTGAAAGGAAGGGAAGTAGTTTCCGATCGGATACCTCAGAGGACGCTTGAGGCTCGACAGTCTTGGACTGACAGAACCCTAGTTTTGCCGTCTGGAAGATCATGTTACACGGATGGATCTAAGCTAGGGAACAGAGTGAGCCTGGGAGTCTACATTGATAACCCAGGGACTGAGACCTGCTTTAGACTGCCTGACCATAATATCTTGCAAGCAGAGATCCGGGCGATCACGGAATGCGAAGACGTCGAGTGTGAGCATCTTTACAGACAGTAAAATGGCCATAAGGGTAATAACAACCAGAACGGTAAGATCACGAACATTCTTGGAGCGTAAGAAGGTGATTAGTGCCTTCTCTGAGGATGGCATAATCCGCATCGTTTGGGTGCCGGGCCATAACGGAGTAAAGTGGAAATCCAGAAATCGGTTCAGATTTAGATAAAGTGCTAATTTGTTAACCGATTCTCTCAAAATATGACAGGAAGAATTTTCTTATGTCTTTTATAATACTGGTTAATTTCATAGGAACCTGTTCAAATTAGTTTATAGCTCCCCTATATATATTAGTCCGATTTTCTACAAGCACATTTTTGACCAATATTGCCAAAATTGTGCACAACTCTACCTACCACAATATCTAAGAAGTTTAGTCAAAATCGGTTCAGATTTAGATGTAGCTCTTATATATATTTATTGGGTTGCCCAAAAAGTAATTGTCGGTAATATAGTAGTAATATAGTCGGCGTTGACAAATTTTTTCAACGGCTTGTGACTCTGTAATTGCATTCTTTCTTCTGTCAGTTATCACCTGTTACTTTTAGCTTGCTTTAGAAAAAAAGTGCGCGAAATTTTGTTTACATTTGTTTGTTTGGCGTCAATTTTAATATGGGTACCACATGTATTGAAAGAAATTCATTTAACAAACCGAATCAACGCTTGTAATATGCACCTTAAACGTAATGAATTCGATCCGTTTTTAAAACGAATCATAACTAGGGATGAAAAATGGATTGTTTACAACAACGTTAGTCGAAAACGATCATGGTCCAAGCATGGTGAACCAGCTCAAACCACTTCAAATTCTGATATCCACCAAAAGAAGGTTATGCTGTCTGTTTGGTGGGATTGGAAGGGTGTGGTATATTTTGAGCTGCTGCTTCCAAGGAACCAAACGATTAATTCGGATGTTTACTGTCAACAATTGGACAAATTGAATACAGCCATCAAGGAGAAGGTACCAGAATTGGTCAATCGTAAAGGTGTCATATTCCACCAGGACAACGCTAGACCGTACACATCTTTGGCCACTCGCCAAAAACTGAGTGAGCTTGGCTGGGAATCCACCATATAGCCCTGACCTTGCACCATCAGACTACCATTTATTTCGATCTTTGCAGAACTCCTTAAATGGTAAAACTTTCGGCAATGATGAGGCTATAAAATCGCACTTGGTTCAGTTTTTTGCAGATAAAGGCCAGAAGTTCTATGAGCGTGGAATACTACATTTGCCAGGAAGATGGCAAAAGGTTATCGAACAAAATGACAATTATAAATTTGATTAAAGTTCATTCTAAGTTTTATTAAAAATGCATTTACTTTCTTTTAAAAAATCCGCAATTACTTTTTAGGCAACCCAATATATGTTCGCCAGGTTTTGGCTAATATACAATGTTATCATTTGTCAACCGTATTTGCTGCAGTCTGAACATATTTGCTCGAAATTTGCAACGAATTTTTTAAAATTGGTTCAGAATTAGATATAGTTCCCACTTTGTTATTTTCTTATTTTATTTGCCACTAATCCAAATCCTTTGTAAATTGATGCGCAACTAAAATCTAGAATACAACAATCGAATAAATGGGAAAAATAAATAAATATGCATCGATTTCATTTGCATAGATTTGAAATCTGTGATAACATGTTGCGGGTTGCTCGACTAATTTGCAAATTATTGAATTTTATGGCCAACAATTGAGCTTACTTTAATTACGAGGCCGTTATCAAATAAAAAATAAATTATTTTAATTTTGCCCCTATCCGATACCAAATGTGTGCTGCTTCTCTTATTGCTCGTAGCAAGCAGCAGCTTGTGTGCCCCTGGGATCTAGGAAAATTTATTATTATTTTTCTTTTTTCTGGGTTTGTAAAAATTAATAACCATTTTAATTTATTCATAGCAAATATAGCCGATCGGTGCTATTGTTTTCAATTATGGATTTCCTGCCGCGGGTGTTAGGGGGGTTTTGGTATTCAATGCGTTAGCTTCATTTGAAAGCTACTTTTATCTTTATGTCATTTTCGTTGGTAAGTGGGGCAGGCGATCAAACTATGAATATAGTATCGTGCCAGATTGTGGGCATTACAAATAAATAATGTGATATCTGGGCTTACTCATTTGGGTGTATTTTGAAATGGAGGTAATCGTAAATAGGGTTACAACCATCTAGTACAATCAAATGTATGCAAGAATTTGTTATTTAGAATTCGACACAATAAATGTTTAATTTTACAGTAATGACGAATAAAGTGTAAGATGAATTTATTTACAATTTTTACTACCAACAATTGGATATTAATATGGTCATTTAATGTGCAACATATATAACATATTGAACCTATAGCAGCTATATCATGTAATTTCAGTAAAATTTGGTTGTGAAAGTGTCTTATATGGGTTCTAGACCTCCAATCGGGAGATCGATATATATAGTTACTATATCCAAATATGATCCGATCTCCACTTTTCGAGGAGGATGTGTAGGGGATTGAAATTGTTCACTCTATTTAATTTTAGCAAAATCGGGGAATAAATACGCTATTTAAGGTGAAAGACCTTAAATTGGGAGATCAGTCTATATGGGACCTATATCCAAAAATTGTCCGATCTAAACCTTACTCGACACGGACGTCTAAGGGCTAAACACCTCTCACAGTATTAAATTTCAGTAAAATCGGGCAATAAATGTTGATTTTATTGGCTTGAGATATTAAATCGGGAGATCGGTCTATATCGGGACTATATTAAGACATAGACCGATTTAAACCAAACGGATGTCGGGGAATTTAACACAAATAACTGTGCAATAATTTGTATCGGGTTATAAATACAAATTTTATGAGCCAACATTCAAAAATTGTTGAATCTAGTGTTGAGATTCAACAATGAACTAACTTTGAACATTGAAACTGAAGGGAAAAATTATTGAAAACAAGTAAGGATGGGCTAAAGTCGGCCGAAACCGACCTTTTGACACCCTACACCATATTGGATTTGTAGGCTACGTCGTCTAATTCAAAACTTTGCTTAAATTTGGGTTTGCAAAGGCCTCTGAAAAAGGGTTCGCAAAGACCTTAAAAGTTAAAATTGGACGATACATATATATGGGAGGTATATCTAAATCTGATCCGATTTCTATTAAATTCAATAACAATACCTGGAGTCATATGGGAATCCTTCGTGTCAATTTTCGTACTAGTCCAAATCGGACGAACATGTACGTGAGAGCTATATCTAAATCTGAAACGATTTCTATGAAATTATCCATTAAGTCTAAAGCCGGACAATATCCTGCAATGGAATCTCAATAATTCTCCAATAATGGCGAGACTTATAAAAGAACCTCTCGTACAAAATTTCGTGAGAATCTGTTTACAAATGACGATATAATTGCAATTTTAGTCCAAATCGGACGAAAATATATATGGGAGCTATATCCAAATCTGAACCGATTAAAAATGTACTTTCTGTCGCAGCCGAATGTTGAACCAAGAACCTTCCGGTTGCAAAGCAGACGCTCTACGCATTCATCCACATCACTATTATTTGAGTCTTCCATTATTTTCTTCTTTCAATATTTGCTAACAACACGAAAACAAAACATTTTCTAACTCTTTTTCCATCAAAGATGGTCATGCTTTTTTGTTTAGGTTTGACATATTCTATTTATAGACACAATGTTATCAGCAGTGGAAGTGAGCATACTCTTATATATATATTCGGCCGGGCCGAATCTTATATACCCTCTAACATGGATCGCATTTGTCAAGCTTTTGCCACGGTATCTGTTTTTAGGCAAACAAAGGAAACAAATAAAGGCCATAAGAGAAGCCGTTGTACAAAATTTCAGCTAAATCAGATAACAATTGCGCCCTCTAGTGGCTCAAGAAGCCAAGACCCCAGACCGGTTTATATGGAAGCTATATCAGGTTATGGACTGATTTCAACTATTGTTAGCACAGTTGTTAAAAGTCATAACAAAACACGTCATGCAATATTTCAGCCAAATCGGATAGGAATTGCTCCCTGTAGAGGCTCAAGAAGTCAAGACCCCAGATCGGTTTATGTGGCAGCTATATCAGGTTACGTACCGTTTTAAACCATATTCCGCACAGTTGTTGGAAGCCATAATAAAACACCTCATCCACAATTTCAGCCAAATCGGATAAGAATTGTGTCATCTAGCGGCTCCAGAAGTCAAGATCCCAGATCGGTTTATATGGCAGCTATATCAAAACGTGGACCGATATAGCCCATTTACAATCTCAACCGACCGACACCCCAAAACCTACCAAATATTTATATATACACCAATCAGGACAATATGGGACTCAAATGAAAGGTATTTAAGATTAGAAAACGTATCGGATATCCAATTATCGGACCAAGTGTTTGGGGGACCACCCCAAACCCCAAAACACTTATTTACTGACCATGGAAATAGGGTGCTTAAATAAAAGGTACTTGAGTGTAGAATACGAATCTGATATCCAGGTGTGGGACCAAATGTTTGGGGGCCGCCCATCCCGAGAACTTTCCCCAAAGAAGACAAATTTACGATCATAGCAATATGGGACTCAAATGAAAGGTCTTTGGAAGTAAAGCACGAATCTGATATCAATGTTCGGGAATAGTGTCCATGGGGCCACCCCCTAACACCACCTAAATAGGAAGTATTTGCTGACCATTGCAATATAAGGCTCAAATTAGAGGTATTTTAGAGTAGAACGCGAATCTGATTATTTTTAAAGCAAAGTCACTGAGTGGACACCCCATAACCCACAACAGCCACCAAACCGGTCAGTTTTGCCGACTATGGATATATGGGGCTCAAATGATAGTATTTGGGAGTAGACCATGAATCTGACACCACAAGTGTCAGCAAAGTCACTGAGTGGACACCCCATAAACCACAACAGCCCCCAAACCGGTCAGTCCGACTATGGATATATGGGGCTCAAATGATAGTATTTGGGAGTAGACCATGAATCTGACACCACCATAACAACCCCCTAGTAGGACGCATTTGCTCACCAAGACAATACGGGTCTTCAAGACAGTGGAGCTCGATATTCTAATTTTTATAGCTCATACCCCAAACCGGACATATTTTCTGGCTTTTTCAATAAAGGGTTTAAGTGAACGGTATTAGAGATTAGAAAACGAATTTGATATCCAATTTTAAGGCCAATGGTAATATGGGGCTGAAATATATAAGATAGAGCACGTTGCTGATATATTTTCGGGGCTTAGTGTTTGGGGGACCACCCCACTCCCCAAAACACCCCTAAATCGGGCATATATGGTGGTATACCCCTTTCCCAAAATACCAGGGCCAAGTGTCTGGGGAACCACCTCACCCCCGAAAACACCCGTAAATCAGACATCATGAGGATATAGGGCTGAAATAAAGTATTTTAAGAATGGAGTACACTTTACATCCAAACTTAAATTCGAAGACCAATAAAGATCATATGGGATTCAGATAAAGACACGTATATAGTTAAATTGTTAGTCAAGCGATATACTATTTTCGTAGCATGGTATTGCACTAAAAGCTCTTTAATATATATTCCAAGGAAAATTTTGTTCCATATAAAGTAAAAGAAGGCGCAGCGGAGCGAGCCCGGTCCAGCTAGTTTAACATAAAATTTAGCCAGAAAACGCGTATATGCTTTTGTGTCACAGAGCATGTGTCTCTGCTCCTCAATACAAAGGTCACGAGTTCGAGTCTCGAGCCAGCAAAATGTTTTTTTATAATTTCATACTTTAAAATATATCCCACATTATATAAATAATCAGTCAGCAAATGAAATTTTAGTTCAACACTAACAGTTATTTAAAGATGCTCGGAAGGTGTTATTGTGAACTCAAGAAATAAAAATTTTAAACATTTTATTGTAGTTATATATATTGAACTAAAATTCCACATTTCATTGATAAGTTCATTCAGTAGTTAGTTTCGGAAGAAGTATCGTCGAAGATAATATGCTTGGAAAGAAGCTTGCCTATTCCAAAGAAATACGTTTAAGTAAATTAGTAACCCCACCTGAGTTTTTAAATATTTCATCTACATTGAAAAGTTAATTTTATTTATACAAAGTTAATTTTCTAACCCCTTACGAATTTTTAATTAAATGCAAGTTAAGATCATGAACTAACGTGTATTATATAATTAACTCATATATACGATAAGCATTTTTTTTTTTGGGTGTTAGTACCTTGCTCCCGGGATCTTAACAAAAACTATTGTGCCAAATTTCAGCCCAATCGAATAATAAAGATAGCTTTAATGAGCCTTAGACCTTTATTCCAGAGCTGCTGAGTCGACTTCGAAAACATAATTTTTAATTTTTTTTAAATTTTGAAAACCAAAAAAAAAGAAAATTAAAACAAATAAAATCGAGCTAAGTTCGGCCGGGCCGAATCTTATATACCCTCCACCATGGATCGCATTTGTCGAGTTCTTTTCCTGGTATCTCTTCTTAGGCAAAACAGGATATAAGAAAAGATTTGATCTGCTATTAGAGCGCTATCAAGATATGGTTCGGTTCGGACCACAATTAAGGGCTCAAGGAGTAAAATAGAATGATCGATTTATATGGGAGCTGTATCGGGCTATAGACCAATTCAGACCATAATAAACGCGTATGTTGATGGTCATAAGAGGATCCGTCGTACAAAATTTCAGGCAAATTGGATAATAACTGCGACCTCTAGAGGCTCAAGAAGTCATGATCCCAGATCGGTTTATAATGCAGCCTATTAGGTTATGAACCGACTTGAACCAGAATTGCGCCCCCTATGGGCTCAACAAGTCAAGACCCACGATTGATTTAAATGGCAGCTATATCAAAACATGAACCGATTTAAACCATACTTAGCGTAGTCGTTGGAAGCGATACCAAAACATCACGTGCAAAATTTCAGTCAAATCGGACCAGAATTGCGACCTCTAGAGGCTCTAGAGGCTGAAGAAGTCAAGATCCCAGATTGGTTTATATGGCACCTATAACAGGTTATGAACCGATTTATATATATATATATATATATATATATATATATATATATATATATATATATATATATATATATATATATATATATATATATATATATATATATATATATATATATATATATATATATATATATATATATATATATATATATATATATATACCGTACTTGGCGCAGTAGTTGAAAGTCATAGTTTTAGCCAAATTGGAAAAAAATCGCGGCTTGTAACAAAACGATTTTAAGAAACCATTTTAGAGTCTTGTTGCTTTTAATGGTTTCAATATTAAGAAAATAAATTAATGGCGAAATGCCTACTACTTTTGAAAGCAGATGCGGTTTAATGTCAGTCATTAAAATACACTTTTGTTTGTTTGTTTCTGATTCTTCGCTGAATGGTCATAAAATATTAAGAAAATAATTTTTTTATACCCACCACCAAAGGATGGGGGTATACTTATCAAGTCATTCCGTTTGTAACACCTCGAAATATTGATCTAGATTCCCATAAAGTATATATATATATATATATATATATATATATATATATATATATATATATATATATATATATATATATATATATATATAATATATATATATATATATATATATATATTCATCGTCTCGAAATTCTAATTACAACTAGCCATGTCCGTCCGTCCGTCTGTCTGTCGAAATCACATATATATATATATATATATATATATATATATATATATATATATATATATATATATATATATATATATATATATATATATATATATATATATATATATATATATATATATATATATATATATACCGTACTTGGCGCAGTAGTTGAAAGTCATAGTTTTAGCCAAATTGGAAAAAAATCGCGGCTTGTAAGGGCTCAAAAAGTCATATCGGGAGATCGATTTATATGGGAGCTATATCATGTTCTTGACCGATTTAAACCGCACACAGTTGTTGGGAGTAATAACACTTCTTGACCAGGGGCTCAAGAAGCCAAATCGGGAGACCGGTTTACGCGTTTGACCGTTATCGTGATTTCGACAGACAGACGGACGGACGGACATGGCTAGTTGTAATTAGAATTTCGAGACGATGAATATATATATATATATATATATATATATATATATACTTTATGGGAATCTAGATCAATATTTCGAGGTGTTACAAACGGAATGACTTGATAAGTATACCCCCATCCTTTGGTGGTGGGTATAAAAAAATTATTTTCTTAATATTTTATGACCATTCAGCGAAGAATCAGAAACAAACAAACAAAAGTGTATTTTAATGACTGACATTAAACCGCATCTGCTTTCAAAAGTAGTAGGCATTTCCCCATTAATTTATTTTCTTAATATTGAAACCATTAAAAGCAACAAGACTCTAAAATGGTTTCTTAAAATCGTTTGTTTTTTTTTGATTTTTGAGCTATAAGAAATTGTCGGCTTTTTACAAGCCAATTTTCCCCCTATACATGACCTTATATGTAATTAATTAGATTACGTCTTTCCTAATTCAAAAGTTTCAATGAAATTTCTCTTAAAGCGTAAAATTTTAATGAATTTTTCCAAAACATTAAATTTTTATGATTTTTTCTAAACGCAAAATTTCAATGAATTTTCTTTTAACAAAATGTTTAAAAATTTTTTAAACAAAATGTTATGCAATTTTTTCTAAAGGATTTCTTTATGAAATCCTTTTTAAAACAAGTAAAAAGGCGTTAAGTTCGGCCGGGTCGAACTTTGGATACCCACCACCTCGGATATATATGTAAACCACCTTTCATCAAAATTCGGTGAAAAATTCATAACTTATGTCCCATATCAGTTATATTAAAATATGTTCCGATTTGGACCTAATACTAATAATTACAGTAGATATATCTAAAAATAAACCTATCTGAACCATATACGACACGGATGTCGAAAAGCCGAACATAAGTCACTGTGTCTAATTTCAGTGAAATCGGACTATAAATGCACCTTTTATGGGGCCAAGACTTTAAATCGAGATATCGGTCTACATGGCAGCTATATCCAAATCTGGACCGATTTGGGCCAAGTTGCATAAACATGTCGAAGAGCCTAACACATAGCACTGTCCCAAATTTCGGCGAAATCGGACAATAAATGCCTCTTTTATGGGCCCTAAACCTTAAATCCTGCAATCGGTCTATGTGGCAGCTATATTCAAATCAGGACCGATCTGGGCAAAACTGAAGAAGGACGTCGGAGAGCCTTACCAAACATCGACATCGAACCATAAATGCGTCTTTTATGGCCCCAAAACCTAAAACCTAGATATCAGTCTATATGGCAGCTATATCCAAATCTGGACCGATCTGTGCGATATTGCAGAAGTATGTCAGAGGGCTTAACTTAACTCACTGTCCCAAATTTCGGCGACATCGGAAAATCAATGAGCATTTTATGGGCCCAAAACCATAAATCAAGAAATCGGTCTATATGGCAACTATATCCAAATCTGAACCGATCTAGACCAAATTGAAGAAACATGTCAAAGGACCTAACACAACTCACTGTCCCAAATTTCAGCAAAATCGGATAATGAATGTGGCTTTTATGGGCCTTACACCATTAATCGGAGGATCGATCTATATGGCAGCTATATCCAAATCTGGACCGATCTGAGCCAAATTAACGAAGGATGTCGATGGGCTTTACACAATTCACTGTCCCAAATTCAAGCAATATCGTATAATAAATGTGGCTTTTGTGGGCCTAAGACCCTAAACCGGAGGATCGGTCTATATGGCAGCTATATCCAAATCTGAACCGATCTGGACCAAATTAAAGAAATATTTCAAAGGGCCAAAGACAACTCACTGTCCCAAATTTCAGCAAAATCGGATATTGAATGTGGCTTTTATGGGCCTTACACCATAAATCGGAGGATCGATCTATATGGCAGCTGTATCCAAATCTGGACCGATCTGAGCCAAATTAACGAAGGATGTTGATGGACCTTACACAATTCACTGTCCCAAATTTAAGCAAAATCGGATAATTAATGTGGCTTTTGTGGGCCTAAAACCCTTAACCGGAGGAACGGTCTATATGGCAGCTATATCCAAATCTTAACCGATCTGGACCAAATTGAAGAAATATTGCAAAGGGCCTAAGGCAACTCACTGTCCCAAATTTCAGCGCAATCGAATAATAAATGTGGCTTTTATGGGCCTAAGACCCTAAATCGGAGGATAGGTCTATATGGCAGCTATATCCAAATCTAGACCGTTCTGAGCCAATTTGACGAAGGTTGTCGCAGGGCCTAACACAACTCTTTGCCCTAAATTTCAACAAAATCGGATAATAAATGTGGCTTTTATGGGCCTAAGACCCTAAATCGGCGGATATGGGGGCTATATCAAGATATAGTCCGATATAGCCCATCTTCGAACTTAACCTGCTTATGGACAAAAAAAAAGAATTTGTGCAAAATTTCAGCTCAATATCTCTATTTTTAAAGACTGTAGAGTGATTTCAACAGACAGACGGACAAACGGACGGACATGTCTAGATCGTCTTTTCGATCGATTTTTACGCTGATCAAGAATATATATACTTTATAGGGTCGGAAATGGATATTTCGATGTGTTGCAAACGGAATGACAAAATGAATATACCCCCATCCTTCGGTGGTGGGTATAAAAAAATTAGCTAAGCACAAAATTTCAATTAAATTCACCCTTAAGACAAAATTTCAATGAGATTTTTTTCTATATGCAAAATTTTAATGAAATTTTTTCTTAAGACGGAATGTTAGTTAAACTTTTTATTATTATTCCCTCCACCATAGGATGGGGGGTATACTAATTTCGTCATTCTGTTTGAACTACTAGAAATATTCGTCTGAGACCCCATAAAGTATATATATTCTCGATCGTCGTGAAATTTTATGTCGATCTAGCCATGTCCGTCCGTCTGTCCGTCCGTCCATCTGTCCGTCCGTCCGTCCGTCCGTCTGTCTGTCGAAAGCACGCTAACTTCCGAAGGAGTAAAGCTATCCGCTTGAAATTTTGCACAAATACTTCTTATTAGTGTAGGTCGGTCGGTATTGTAAATGAGCCATATCGGTCCATGTTTTGATATAGTTGCCATATAAACCGATCTTGGGTCTTGACTTCTTGAGCCTGTAGAGTGCGCAATTCTTATCCGATTGGAATACAATTTTCCAAGACGTGTTTTGTTATGATATCCAACATTTGTCCAAGTATGATTCAAATCGGTCCATAACCTGATATAGCTGTCATATAAATCGATCTTGGCTCTTGACTTCTTGAGCCTCTAGAGGGCGCAATTCTTATCCGATTTGAATGAATTTGGCACGACGTGTTTTGTTATGATATCCAACAACTGTGCCAAGTATGGTTCATATCGGTCTATAACCTGATATAGCTGCCATATAAACCGATCTTGGATCTTGACTTCTTGAGCCTCTAGAGGTCGCAATTATTATCCGATTTGCCTGCAATTTTGTACGACGGATCCTCTCTTGACCATCAACATACGTGTTTATTATGGTCTGAATCGGTCTATAGCCCGAAACACCTCTCATTTAAATCGATCTCTCTATTTTACTTCTTGAGCCCCCAAAGGGCGCAATTCTTATTCGAATTGGCTGACATTTTACACAAGTCTCCAACATATAATTTAATTGTGGTCTAAAAGGGACCCTATCTTGATATCGCTTTCATAGCAGAGCAAATCTTTTCTTATATCCTTTTTTGCCTAAGAAGAGATGCCGGGAAAAGAACTCGATAAATGCGATCCGTGGTGGGGGGGTATATAAGATTCGCCCGGCCGAACTTAGCACGCTTTTACTTGTTTTTTTTTTTATTTAATTGACATGTTTGTGAAAATATTATTAAAAGAGAGTATCTCGATAAAAGTTGTTCTTGGAAAAATTCCCCCCAAATTTTGACTGTTTTTTTTTTGCTATTTTCCAATTCAATCTCGGGGTCTTTTTGCTTTTTGATTGAATTTATTTTTCACTATTTTAATGGAGTGTATCTTCAAGATATAACGCATTTTATATATGAAAATACTTAAGTAAAAAACAACAAGTAAGAAGGCGTTAAGTTCGGCCGGGCCGAACTTTGGATACCCACCACCTCGGGTATATATGTAAACCGCCTTTCATCAAAATTCGGTGAAAAATTCTCAACTTATGTCCCATATCAGTTATATTAAAATATGTTCCGATTTGGACCTAATACTAATAATTACAGTAGATATATCTAAAAATAAACCTATCTGAACCATATACGACACGGATGTCGAAAAGCCGAACATAAGTCACTGTGTCTAATTTCAGTGAAATCGGACTATAAATGCACCTTTTATGGGGCCAAGACTTTAAATCGAGATATCGGTCTACATGGCAGCTATATCCAAATCTGGACCGATTTGGGCCAGGTTGCATAAAAATCTCGAAGAGCCTAACTTAAAGCACTGTTCCAAATTTCGACGAAATCGGGCACTAAATGCCTCTTTTATCGGCCCAAAACCTTAAATCGAGAGATCGGTCTATATGGCAGCTATATCCAAATCTGGACCGATCTGGGCCAAATTGAAGACAGATGCCGAAGCGCCTAAGACAACTCACTGTCCCATGGGCCTAACACAATTCACTGTCCCGAATTTCATCAAAATCGGATAATAAATTTGGCGTTTGTGGGCCTAAGACCCTAAATCGGAAGATCGGTCTATATGGCAGCTATATCCAAATCTGAACCGATCTGGTCCAAATTGACGAAGGATATCGAAGGGCCTAACACAAATCACTGTCCCAAATTTCATCAAAATCGGATAATAAATTTGGCTTTAAGACCCTAAATCGGCCGATCGGTCTATATATATCGATATAGTCCGATACAGCCCATCTTCGAACTTAACCTGCTTATGGACAAAAAAAGAATCTGTGCAAAATTTCAGCTAAATATCTTTTTTTTATACCCTCCACCATAAGATGGGGGGTATACTAATTTCGTCATTCTGTTTGTAACTACTCGAAATATTCGTCTGAGACCCCATAAAGTATATATATTCTTGATCGTCGCGACATTTTATGTCGATCTAGCCATGTCCGTCCGTCTGTCTGTCGAAAGCACGCTAACTTCCGAAGGAGTAAAGCTAGCCGCTTGAAATTTTGCACACATACTTCTTATTAGTGTAGGTCGATTGGTATTGTAAATGGGCCATATCGGTCCATGTTTTGATATAGCTGCCATATAAACCGATCTTGGGTCTTGACTTCTTGAGCCTCTAGAGTGCGCATTTCTTATCCGATTGGGATGAAATTTTGCACAACGTGTTTTCTTATGATATTCAACAACTGTGCCAGGTATTGTTTAAATCGGTTTATAACCTTATATAGCTGTCATATAAACCGATCTAAGGTCTTGACTTCTTGAGCCTCTATAGTGCGCAATTCTTATCCGATTAGAATGAAATTTTGCACGACGTGTTTTGTTATTATATCCAACAACTGTGTCAAGTATGGTTCAAATCGGTCCATAACCTGATATAGCTGCCATATAAACCGATCTTGGGTCTTGACTTCTTGAGCCTCTAGAGTGCGCAATTCTTATCCGATTGGAATGAAATTTTGCACGACGTATTTTGTTATGATATCCAACAACTGTGCCAGGTATGGTTCAAATCGGTCCATAACCTTATATAGCTGCCATATAAACCGATCTGGGATCCTGACTTCTTGAGCCTCTAGAGATCGCAATCATTATCCGATTTGACTGAACTTTGTACAACGTATTCTCTCATGACCATTAACATAAGTGTTTATTATACCCTCCACCATAAGGTGGGGGGTATACTTATTTCGTCATTCTGTTTGTAACTACTCGAAATATTCGTCTGAGACCCCATAAAGTATATATATTCTTGATCGTCGCGAAATTTTATGTCGATCTAGCCATGTCCGTCCGTCTGTCTGTCGAAAGCACGCTAACTTCCGAAGGAGTAAAGCTAGCCGCTTGAAATTTTGCACACATACTTCTTATTAGTGTAGGTCGATTGGTATTGTAAATGGGCCATATCGGTCCATGTTTTGATATAGCTGCCATAAAAACCGATCTTGGGTCTTGACTTCTTGAGCTTTAGAGTGCGCAATTCTTATCCGATTGGAATGAAATTTTGCACGACGTGTTTTCTTATGATATCCAACAACTGTGCCAAGTATGGTTTAAATCGGTTCATAACCTGATATAGCTGCCATATAAACCGATCTTGGGTCTTGAATTCTTTAGCCTCTAGCGTGCGCAATTCTTATCCGATCAGAATGAAATTTTGCACGACGTATTTTGTTATGATACCCAACAACTGTGCCAAGTATGGTTTAAATCGGTTCATAACCTGATATAGCTGCCATATAAACCGATCTTGGGTCTTGACTTCTTGCGCCTCTAGAGGGCGCAGTCCTTATCCGATTTGAATGTGTTTTTGCACGAAGTATTTCGTCATGATATCCAACAACTGTGCCAAGTATTGTTGGAATCGGTTCATAACCTGATATAGCTGTCATATAAACAGATCTGGGGATTTGACTTCTTGAGCTTCTAGAGGGCGCAATTCCTATCCGATTTGGCTGAAATTTTGCATCACGTATTTTATTTTTACTTTCAACAACTGTGCCAAATAAGGTTCAAATCGGTTCATAACCTGATATAGCTGCCATATAAACCGATCTGGGATCTTGACTTCTTGAGCCTCTAGAGGTCGCAATTATTATCCGATTTGCCTGAAATTTTGTACGACGGATTCTCTCATGACCATTAACATACGTGTTTATTATGGTCTGAGTCGGTTTATAGCCTGATATAGTTCCCATATAAATCGATCTCTCTATTTTACTTCTTGAGCCCACAAAGGGCGCAATTCTTATTCGAATTGGCTGACATTTTATACAGGTCTCCAACATATAATTTAATTGTGGTCCAAACCGGACCATATCTTGATATCGCTCTAATAGCAGAGCAAATCTTTTCTTATATCCTTTTTTTGCCTAAGAAGAGATGCCGGGAAAAGAACTCGACATATGCGATCCATGGTGGAGGGTATATAAGATTCGGCCCGGCCGAACTTAGCACGCTTTTAGTTGTTTTGCCAAAGAAGAGATGCCGCGAAAAGAACTCGACAAATGCGATCCATGGTGGAGGGTATATAAGATTCGGCCCGGCCGAACTTAGCACTCTTTTACTTGTTAAAAACTGTAGCGTGATTTCAACAGACAGACGGATAGATGGACGGACATATCTAGATCGTCTTAGATTTTTACGCTGATCAAGAATATATATACTTTATAGGGCCGAAAATGGATATTTCGATGTGTTGCAAACGGAATGACAAAATGAATATACCCCCATTCTTCAGTGGTGGGTATAAAAAGACCTCGTGCTTGAATTTAAAAACTTTGAAATTGAATTTACCAGTTTACTGTAAAAATAAGAACATTTTATTATTATACCCTCCACCATAAGATGGGGGTTATACTAATTTCGTCATTCTGTTTGTAACTACTCGAAATATTCGTCTCAGACCCCATAAAGTATATATATTCTTGATCGTCGTGACATTTTGTGTCGATCTAGCCATGTCCGTCCGTCTGTCCGTCCGTCTGTCCGTCCGTCTGTCCGTCCGTCCGTCCGTCTGTCTGTCGAAAGCACGCTAACTTCCGAAGGAGTAAAGCTAGCCGCTTGAAATTTTGCACAAATACTTCATATTAGTGTAGGTCGGTTGGTATTGTAAATGGGCCATATCGGTCCATGTTTTGATATAGCTGTCATATAAATCGATCTTGGCTCTTTACTTCTTGAGCCTCTAGAGGGCGCAATTCTTATCCGATTTGAATGAATTTGGCACGACGTGTTTTGTTATCATATCCAACAACTGTGCCAAGTATGGTTCAAATCGGTCTATAACCTGATATAGCTGCCATATAAACCGATCGTGGATCTTGACTTCTTGAGCCTCTAGAGTATGCAATTCATGTCCGATTGGAATGAAATTTTGCACGACGTGTTTTGTTATAATAGCCAACAACTGTGTCAAGTATGGTTTAAATCGGTCCATAACCTGCTATAGCTGCCATATAAACCGATCTTGGGTCTTGACTTCTTGAGCCTCTAGAGTGCGCAATTCTTATCCGATTGGAATGAAATTTCGCACGACGTGTTTTGTCATGATATCTAACAACTATGCCAAGATTGGTTCAAATCGGTCTATAACCTGATATAGCTGCCATATAAACCGATTTTGGGTCTTGACTTCTTGAGCCTCTAGAGGGCGCAATTATTATCCGATTTGCCTGAAATTTTGTACGACGGATTCTCTCATGACCATCAACATACGTGTTTATTATGGTCTGAATCGGTCTATACCCCGATACAGCTCCCATACAAATCGATCTCTCTATTTTATTTCTTGGGCCTCCAATGGGCGCAATTCTTATTCGAATTGGCTGACGTTTTACACAGGTCTCCAACATATAATTTAATTGTGGTCCAAACCGGACCATATCTTGATATCGCTCTAAAAGCAGAGCAAATCTTTTCTTATATCCTCTTTTGCCTAAGAAGAGATGCCGGGAAAAGAATTATTTATTTAAGATTCGGCCCGGCCGAACTTAGCACGCTTTTACTTGTTTTTATTATAATAATGTTTTAGTCTGAAATAGCCCATCTTAAACTGCCTATGGACAACATAACTTGCCTATGAACAAAAAAATAAAAGCGTGCAAAGTTCGACCGGGCCGAATCTTACATACCATCCACCATGAATCGCATTTGTCAAGTTCTTTTCCCTGGATCTCTTCTTAGGCAAAAAAGGATATAAGAAAAGATTTGCTCTGCTTTTAGAGCGATATCAAGATATGGTCCGATTTGGACCACAATTAAATTATATGTTGTAGACCTGTGTAAAATGTCAGCCAATTCGAATAAGAATTGCGCCCTTTGCGGCTCAAGAAGTAAAATAGAGCGATCGATTTATATGGGAGCTGTATCAGGCTATAGACCGATTCAGTCCATAATAAACACGTATGTTGATGGTCATGAGAGGATCCGTCGTACAAAATTGCAGGCAAATCGGATAATAATTGCGACCTCTAGAGGCTCAAGAAGTCAAGATCCCAGATCGGTTTATATGGCAGTTTTATCTGGCTATGAACCGATTTAAACCTTATTTGACACAGTTGTTGAAAGTAGGAATAAAATACGTCATGCAAAATTTCATCCAAATCCAATAGGAATTGCGCCCTCTAGAAGCTCAAGAAGTCACTACGGAATTGAATATACATCCATCCTTCGGCTGCCATATAGACCGATCCTCCGATTTAGGGTCTTAGGCCCATAAAAGCCACATTTATTTTCCGATTTCGCTGAAATTTGTTACAGTGAGTTGTCTTTGGCCCTTTGACATATTTCTTCAATTTGGTTCAGATCGGTCCGTTTTGGGATATAGCTGCCATAAAGACCGATCCTCCGATTTAGGGTCTTAGGTCCATAAAAGCCACATTTATTATCCGATTTTGCTGAAATTTGGGACAGTGAGTTATGTTAGACCCTCGAATTTTTTTTTTCAATTTGACCCTGATCGGTTCAGATTTGGATATATCTGCCATATAGACCGAACTCTCGATTTAAGGTTTTGGGCCCATGGAAGGCGCATTTATTGCCCGATGTCGCCGAAATTTGGGACAGTGAGTTAATTTACATACATCTGCAATATGGTACAGATCAGTCCAGATTTGGATATAGCTGCTATACAGACTGATTTCTCGGTTTTGGGTTTTGGGGCCATAAAAGGCGCATTTATTAGCCGATTTCGCTGATATTTGGGACAGGGCGTTGTGTTAGACTCTTCGACATTTTTCTGCAACTTGTATAACGACGGCTCCATAAGTGCAAATAGGTCGATGTATATATGAGTACGTTTATGAAAGTTAAATAGAAATCTAAACCGATTGTCGAATTTTCCCAAATTTCTTTGCCGTCACCATTATACATTAACACTGACCGTCTTATTTACTCCCTGTCCCAAACTTCAGCCAGATCGGATAAGAAATACGCCTTTTATCAGCATAAGATGTAATTTGGAGATTGCTCTCAGCTATTCGGAGCGGAGTGGAGTGGAGCGGAGCAGTCCTGATTTTGTTTTGTTTTTGATTTTAGAACCCGGAATGGAGAGGGAGTGGACCGGTTTCCAATCTCCAAAACCGAATTGAAAACAAATAAAAGGATGCAAAGTTCGGCCGGGCCGAATCTTGGGAAGCCACCACCATGGATTCAGATAAAAATTTATACAAAATAAATCTTTTTGAAGGGCATAATTTTATTCTACATACCAAACTTCTGTCAAATCAGCAAAAATTAAAGCTTCTAGGAATCGAATAAGTATGATCCGGAGACCGGTTTACATGGGAGCTATATCAGGTTATGGAACGATTTGGAGCGTATTTGGCACAGTTTTTGAAAGTCGTAACAGAACACCACATTCAAAATTTCAGCCAAATTGGACAAATCTTGCGGCTTGTAAGGACATACGAAGTCAAATCGGAAGATCGGTTACATGGGAGCTATATAAGGTTATAGACCGATTTGGACCGTACTTGTTCGAAGTCATAACAAAACACTACATTTCCAATTTGAGCTAAATCGGACAAAAATTGAGGCTTGAAAGGGCCCAATAAGTCAAATTGGGAAATCGGGTTATATGAGAGCTATATCAGGTTCTTGACCGATTTGGAATGCACTTGACACAGTTGATGGAAGTGAAAACAAAACACTACATGCAAAATGCCATTCAAATCGGATCAAAAATTGCGGCTTGCAGGTGCTCAAGAAGTCAAATCGGGGGATCGGTTTATATGTGAGATTTATCTAAATCTGAACGGATATTGCCCATTTGCAATCCCCATCGATGTTAAGTTTCTGTGCAAAATTTTAAGCGGCTAGCTTTACGCGTTCGACCTCTATCGTGATTTCGACAGACGGACGGACATGGCTAGATCGACTCAGAACGTCGAGAGGTTCAATAATATATATACTTAATAGGGTCTCAGATGAATATTTCGAGTAGTTACAAACAGAATGACGAAATTAGTATACCCCCATCCTATGGTGGAGGGTATAAAAATTATATGGCTTATGTTCCCTAACAGACAAACGTACACAATTTATAAAATTTTTAGAAAATCGGTTCAGCCAAGTATCATGTAGTCATAATGGGTCTAATCGCATTTTTGAGGGGTGGAGTGACCAACTCTACTTCGATCACATTTTGTATGCCAGATTCAAAATCTACTCCCGAACCTTTCATTTGAGCCCCATATTGAAATGAACGTCCAATATGTCTGTTTGGGGGAGTTTTGGGGTTGGGGCGGCCCGATGGGTAATTACATTCAAATTTTAATACTATTTTCTTATTCTACTCTCCAATACCTTTCATTTGGTACCTACCATGACCCGATCGGTTCACTTTAGATTTTGGTATAAGGGGAGGGTCCGCCCCCTTCCGATAACAATAAATTTTAAAGCCTGTTCCTATTTCCTGACCATATTTGTAATCTACTCCCGAATACCATTTATTTGAGTCTCATATTGTCATGATCGTGAAATAAACCTATTTTAAGGGGTTTTGTGACTTTGGCGGACCCCAGGTACTCGGACCCAACTTTTATTACGAAATACATACTCTTCTCTTGAATGCCTTTGATTTGAATCCCATATTGCTCTGAACGGTCCACTTTTATTTTTGGGTATTACTTTTGGGGTAAGGGGGAAGGACCGCCCTCTCCCGATCTCAACCTACACAACCTGTTAAAATTTCAAGGCAATCAGTTCATTTTGAAGTCTATGCGGAACAAACAAATAAACCGACAAACAAACAAACAAACACAAATTGAATTTTATATAAAGCTGACCCGGGCCCGCACCGCCGCGCCTTTTTATACGACACACAGACACACAGATATCGTTAAATCGTTTTAGAATTTAACGACGATCCGAAATATATATTTTTTGTAGGTTCGGAAATTGATATTTCGATGTGTTGCAAACGGAATGACTAAATGAATATACCCCCTATCCCACGGTGGTGGGTATAAAAATCATTGAAAACAATTTTGGTCCAAATTTATTTCGATTATCTATGTCAATAATTACAAAAAGTAATGTTACACCGTTACCAATCTCAATTCTTTGTATTCTGGATATATTCTATATCCATTGATTCCCAGAAGGGGTGGACATATGAATACAGCATCGTTTTCCACATAAGAGACAATCATGTTTTTGATGTAGAATGTCCGAAGAATTTGTACTATTTCCATTTTCACCGCTTTCGAGTACCTGAACAGGGTTTTACGCACTCAAGTTGTACCAAAACATTTCATTTATTTGTTTAACAAATATTTTATAATGGTGTCAATATTTAAAGTAATAAAGTAAAAAGTTTAACAATATTTCTGGCGCAATGACAAAGGTACAAATGTGATGCCGTCAATTCTTATTAAAATCTTTACCAATGACGCGATCAAAATAATAACCGGCGGTATTGGCAAAGTACCGCCATATTTTCAACAATGTATAAACAGATTTCCCGATTATACTACTTGAACCGCTAGAGGGCACAATTCTAATCAGATTTTTTCAAAGTTATGCACAATGACTTTTCATACGACTTCCAATATACATTCAAGCATGCTCTGAATCGGTCCTAACACTTAAATGGTTCCAATATAAATCCATCTCCCGGTTTTACTTATTAAGCACCTGAAGGGCGTAGTTCTTATATGATTTGGCTCCAATGTCATTCCGGCCGAACTTAGCACGCTTAATGTTTCATTATTTTTATACCCTCCAACATAGGATGGGGTGTACTAATTTCGTCATTCTGTTTGTAACTACTCGAAATATTCGTCTGAGACCCTATAAAGTATATATATTCTTGATCGTCGTAACATTTTATGTCGATCTAGACATGTCCGTCCGTCCGTCTGTCTGTCGAAAGCACGCTAACCTTCGAAGGAGTAAAGCTAGCTGCTTGAAATTTTGCACAAATACTTCTTATTAGTGTAGGTCGGTTGGGATTGTAAATGGGACATATCGGTCCATGTTTTGATATAGCTGCCTTAAAAACCGATCTTGGGTCTTGACTTCTTCAGCCTCGAGAGGGCGCAATTCTTATCCGATTTCAATGAAATTTTGCAGGACGTGTTTCGCTATGACTTCCAACAACTGTGCTAAGTGAGGTTCAAATCGGTTCATTACCTGATATAGCTGTCATATAAACAGATATGGGGACTTGACTTTTCGAGCTTCTAGAGGCCGCAATTCCTATCCGATTTGGCTGAAATTTTGCATGACGTATTTTATATTTACTTTCAACAACTTTGTCAAATAGGGTTCAACTCGGTTCATAATCTGATATAGCTGCCATATAAACCGAACTGGGATCTTGACTTTTTGAGCCTCTAAAGGTATCAATTATTATCCGATTTGCCTGAAATTTTGTACGACAGATCCTCTCATGACCATCAACAGACGTGTTTAATAAAGTCTGAATCGGTCTATAGCCCGATATAAATTGATCTCTCTATTTTATTTCTTGAGCCCCCAAAGGGCGCAATTCTTATTCGAATTGGCTGACATTTTGCACAGGTCTCCAACATATAATTTAATTGTGGTCGAAGCCGGACCATATCTTGATATCGGTCTAATAGCAGATATATATCCTTTTTTCCGATATGGCCCATTTACTATAAAAATATATATACTCTATGGGGTTTCAGAAGAATATTTAGACTAGTTACAAACAGAATGACGAAATTAGTATACCCCCCCATTCTATAATGGAGGGTATAACAAGTAACGACGGGTCTAAAGTCGGGCAAAGCTGGCCTTTTGATACCCAACACCACATTAGATATGCAGGCTGAGTTGTCGAATTTAAAATTTGCTTAAATTTGATATGTCGAATTTCGATGCAAATTCATACATATTGTAGGATCGTTTTGCAAATTGTTGAGAAAATCGGTTGATAAACGAGTTATTAGGAAAGGCCTTAAAAGTGAAAATTGGGACATGCATATATATGGAAGCTATATCTAAAGCTGACCGATTTTCGATGAAATTCATCAGTCATCAGAAGAGTTATAAGATAAACCTTCGTTCCAAATTTTGTAAATATCCGTTAACAAATTACTAAACTATTGAGTATTATTTAAAATTGGTCAAAAATATATATGGGAGCCATAATTAAATCTGAACCGATTTCTTTTCGTGTGAATCGGTTAACAAATGACCAATTAATTGCAATACTAGTCCAAATCGGACGACCATATGTATGACAGCTATATATAAATCTGAACCGATTTCTATGAAATTCTAAAATAATGTCGCGACTTATAAGAGAAACCCTTGTGCAATATTTCTTGAGAATCGGTTTACAAATGATGATATGATTGCAATTTTAGTCCAAATCAGACGAACATATATATACGGCCATAACCAAATCTGACCCATTCCTATAGGTTTCGTCACTAGGCCCAAGAAAATTCTTGTGCTAAATTTGACGACTATTGGATGAAAATTGCGACCCGCACTTTGTACACAAATTACCAGGGACAGACAGACATAGCTTAATCAAATCGTAAGTGATTCTGAGTCGATCGGTTTACTTATCAATGGGTCTATATCTGTTCCTGTTGGAGGTTAAAACAAATTCACTAAGTTATAATTCCCTGTACCACAGTAGTGGTGTAGGGTATAAATACTCTAAAGCCACTGTAATTCATGATTCCCATTTCTCGTCGTTAAAGTAAACACCAAATATTTTATTCGTTAGCGAAAACAGCTGTTTTCAATGATGTCGATTAAAAGTCGGTACTGAATACCAAATTGATTAACATTTCTGCTATCACTTTTTAACTAAACGATTTTCGTTTTTCAAGTTTTTTGCCTGTTAGGGTGAAGATCATTAAATTTTACAGTTTTTGTTTGTTTCTCTTTCGAGACGAGGCCGTGTGTTAGTATATTGTATTTAAATCGTATTAATAGCAAAAACGCATTTATATTAACCACGCTCGACATCCCTGACTATTAGCTGCACTTTTCCCAATGCACGTATTTTTGTGTAATGACAGACGTTCTTTCTGTGACAAATTACACTTCTTCCGTACTACACATGATTTTGTGCATCTGTTGGAAGTTATATTGATGTCTTCGAGCACTAAGACAACGGCAATGCCTCTCGCCGTTGGTCCGAGTGCCCAGGTTCGAATCCCGCCCGGGCTCTGCGAATTTTTCATTTTTTAAGTTTTTTACCTGTTAGGGCGAAGATCATAAGATTTTACAATTTTTGTTTGTTTATCTTTCGAGACAAGCTCAATAATCGGAGATGCAAATGGAAAAGGAAAGCCACACACCAACCACTATGGAACTCGATTTGTCTTTAGTTAGAAGACTTTTCAACCATATTAGGTGTGATGACTTCAAGGGACGGTTTTCGTTAAAACACTTTACAGTATTCCACTACTTAATTTTTTGCTTTGTACATTTGGAAAATATTTTTGAAATACTCTTTTTACTTAATAATAATTTTTTATGAAAATAAATATTTTGTGTTTAATTGTAGCTATTCCGTCACGGACCACGAACTCCGGCTGATACCTATCCAAATGATCCACATGTTAACCAAACCTACTTTCCATATGGTTGGGGACATATAACAAATGTATGTATAGTTAATTCTTTGTTTATATTTCTTGAAAACCGAATTCGACTTTAATCATTTGAAAAACTTCATCGAAATTCACAAAAAGGTAATCAATCCAAGAGAAACCCTAGTAATAGGGAGATTTGATTTACTGGGAAGAAGGTTCGCAGATTTTCAAATAAGCACGTCGCATGAAACAGCAGTATACCGGGGTGAACAAATTAACCAGAGCGGATATAAAAAGTATCGTTGAAAGCTGCTAACAGGTCTACCATGATATGATAAAACTTTGATGAACACCAAAGGACTGGCAAGAGGCAACCCAGGCAAGGAATGTTATAAAACTACAATTGCTTATAGACCAATAAGCCTAACGTCATGTCCTCTATAACGTTACATTAAGCACGTAGTGGACACTACGGCAGCCGGCTGTACGTACCGGATTGACCCTATGTATTCCTTCACAGCCCCATTGAAAAAAAGGATATCGTATTATGTAGTAAAAAATTTACCCAGATATTCTTCAAAAAATTTATTATGCCTTATGAATATTTTCCCTTCTGCTATGAAAATTTGCTCAATTACGGGAACATATCCTGTTATCAAAGAAATTTCAATCAGTTCATGTACAACCAGGTTAAAAATATTTAACTCAATTTCAAAAATACTCGCCGAAGCGAAAATTACATCCTTAATTGTAATCTGTGATATACCAAGAAAATTTGTATGAAAACAATATTTTGTTGCAAATTTTTAATGAAACTAATTACCATTAATTTTCGGGAAATACATTTAATATACACTTTTTCAGTTAGTGGGGCATGAAATATGGTAAACATTATCCTCTTAACATGTAAATGCATTTTAAGACATTTTCATCAACATCTTGCAGAAAATTCCTTTACAAAACAATCAGTATGTTTTGTTATGACATTTTCATAAATGTTCATAGTTTTTTTTTTAGGAATTTCTTACACATATTAAAAGCAAAATTCATTTGTGTGTCATCAACTGTTTATGACCAAATTCATATTTTTTATAAGTTCGGCCGGCCTGAACTTTGGATACCCACCACCTCGAGTATATATGTAAACCATCTTTCATCAAAATCCGGTGAAATTTGCATACCTTATGTCCCATAGCAGTTATAACAAAATATATACCGATTTGGACCAAATAATAATAAGTACAAGTCATTGTTCAATCGGGCCCGCTCCGCTGCGCCTTCTTTTACTTCATATGGAACAAAAGTTTCCTTGGAATATTTATGTTCGACAATTAAAGATCTGTTTGTGAAATACCATGCAAACTTGACTAACAGTTTAACAATATAAGTGCCTTTATCTGAATCCCACATGATCTTTATTGGTCTACGAATTTAAGTTTGGATGTAAGGTGTACTCCATTCTTAAAATACTTCATTTCGGCCCGATATTCTCATGACATCTGATTTAGTGGTGTTTTTGGAGGAGAGGTGGTCCCACAGATACTTGGCCGTGAAAAAATATCAGCATCGTGCTCTTCTCTTAAATACAATTTATTTAAACCCCATATTGCCATTGGCTTAAGAGGAGTTTACAGGATGAGGCGTCCCCCAAACACATGGCCCTAAAATAGGTTAGCAAATTGGTTTTCTAATCTCAAATACCTTTTATTTGAGCCACATATTGGCATGGTGAAAAAATTTGTTCTCTTTGGGGGTGTTTTGGGAAAGGGGTGCCCTTAATACATGGTCCTACATTTGGATATCAAATTCGTATTCTACTCCCAAATGCTTTTATTTGAGCCCCATATTGCGATAGTCACTAAAAAATTGCTGTTTGTGGGGTATTTTGGGAAAGGGGTAGACCCCCAGAAAATTGGTCCCGAAAATGGGTATAAATTTTTGCTCTTCCCCCCACTTCCTTTCATTTAAGCTCCACATTGACATGGTCGGTAAATATGCCCGATTTAAGGGTGTTTTGGGGATTGGGGTGGTCCCCAAAAACTAAGACCGGGAAATATATCAGCAACGTGCTCTATTCTCATATATCTACATATGATTTATTTGAACCCCATATTGGGTTGCGGTATTGGCCCTAAAAACTATGAATATTTAGTTCCACTCTCTTTAGGACCCAAATTGTCCTGGTGAACAAATGCGTCCTACTTGAGGGTTGTTATGGTGGTGGGACGTCCCCTAGACAGTTGGCCCCTAATGTTGATATCAGATACGTGGTCTATTCCCAAATACCTCTAATTTGAGCCCCATATTTCCATAGTCGGCAAATATGGCCGGATTGGGAGGTGTTTTGGGGGATAGGCGGCCACTCAGTGCGTTGGCCATGAAAATATATATCGGATTCGTGTTCCACCTTAAAAACCCTCTTATTTGAGCCTCATATTGCAATAGTCAGAAAATACTTACTATTTGGGTGGTGTTGTGGGGGTGGCGTGGCCCCATAGACACTTTTCCCGAATATTGATATCAAATTCGTGCTTTACTCCCAAAAACCTTTCATTTGAGCCCCATATTGCTATGGTCGTAAATTTGTCCCCTTTGGGGGATATTTTTGGTGAGAGGCGGCCCCCCAAACACTTGTTCCCATATTTGGATACCAGGTTCGTATTCTACATTCAAATACCTTTTTTTGTGTGAGTCCCATATTCCCATGGTCAGTAAATAAGTCCAGTTTGGGGGCTGTTTTGGGGAAGGACTGGACCTCCAGAAACGTGGTCCCACATTTGGATATCAGATTCGTATTCTCCTCGCAAATTTGAGTCCCATATTGCCATGGTCGGTAAATATGTCTGATTTAGGGGTGTTTTGGGGCTTGGGGTGGTCCCCCTAGCACTTGGTCCGGCAACTGGATATCAGATACGTCCTCTTATCTCAAATACCTTTCATTCGAGTCCCATATTGTCGTGATAGCTCTAAATATATGTTTGGTAGGTTTTAGGGTGGGGCAGCCCCCTAGATACCCCATCTGAAATTTGGATACAAAATTTTTATTTTTAGGGTACTATATGAGAGCGCACAAAATTTCGCTTAAATTGCACCACCCATCTCCGAGATCTGGCGTTCTAAAAATTAGGGTAAGGGGGAGCGTCCGCCCCCTCCTTCAGATATCAAAAAATGTAGTACCCTATTTTCGCCACGGGGTCATTATGCACCATCTGTGAAAATTTCAACAAAATCGGTTCAGTCGTTTCTGAGTTTATAAGGAACACACAAACAAACAAACCTACAAACAAACACAAATTGATTTTTATATATAAAATGCATAATATATGCCCCCATAGCAACTATAACCAAATCCGGCACGAACATTGAGTGGTCTAATAAGTACAAATACAATTTTGTATGCGGCCAAGACCTTAAATCGAGAGATCGGTCTATATGGCTGCTATATCCAAATTTGGAGGAGGCTTCATATATTGTTTGGTGAAAAAAAAACATTTTTGCGCGTGTTTAGTGGACATTTAAAGTAAAACAAGTTAAAGCGTGCTAATTTCGGCCTGGCCGACAAATGCGATCCACCGTGGATCGCATTTGTCGAGTTCTTTCCCGGTATTTCTTTTTAGATAAACAAAGGATAAAAGAAAAGAATTGCGTTGCTAATTCAACTGTTGGCGACCACAGTAGAAGCACATGTGTAAAATTTCAGCCAAATCGAATAAGAATTGGGCCTTTTAGGGGTTCAAGAAGTAAAATAGGGTGATCGGTTTAAAGGGCCATATTTGACTCGTATGTTGGAGGTCATGGAAGAAACCGTTGTATAAAATTTCAGCCAAATCGGATAATAATTGCGTCCTCTAGTGGCTCAAGAAGTCAAGATCCCAGATCGGTTTATATGGCAGCTATATCAAAACATGGACCGATAAGGCCAATTATCCCAACCGACCTATTTAGTATTTGTGCAAAATTTTAAGTAGATAGCTTTACTCCTTCGGAAGTTAGCGTGCTTTCGTCAGACAGACGGACGGACGGACATGGCTAGATCGACTTAAAATGTCATGACGATCAAGAGTATATATACTTTATGGGGTCTTAGACAAATATTTCGAGGAGTTACAAACGGAATGACGAAATTAGTGTACCCTCTTCCTATGGTGATGGGTATAAAAATATTAGCCCAAATGGGGAGTGTGGGCCTTGCATTTTGAGAACTCGAAGGGTTTTTCCAATTTTTTTAATAAAGAAATTTATTACTTTGAAGTGCATATTGCACCCATTTAAGTTGACTTAGCTGGGTCAAACTTCACTAAGAACACATCTACAATACGTCCTTTTTACAAGAAAAGAAAAACAAGTAAAAAGGCGTTAAGTTCGGCCGGGCCGAACTTTGGAACCCACCACCTCGGGTATATATGTAAACCACCTTCCATCAAAATCCGGTGAAAATTGCATACCTTATGTCCCCTAGCAGTTACATCGAAATATGTTCCGATTTGGACCAAATGCTATTGTAATAAGTACAAGTCATTGTTCAATTGTGTGTAACAAAATATTGGTCTTTTTAGTAGCTATATCTAAAAATAAACCGATCTGAACCACATACGACACAGATGTCGAAAAGCCTAATATAAGTCACTGTGTCAAATTTCAGTGAAATCGGATTATAAATGCGCCTTTTATGGGGCCAAGACTTTAAATCGAGAGATCGGTCTACATGGCAGTTATATCCAAATCTGCATCGATTTGAGTTAAGTTGCAGAAACATGTCGAAGAGTCTAACACAACGCACTGTCCCAAATATCAGCGAAATCGGACAATAAATGCGCCTTTTATGGCCCCAAAACCCAAAACCGAGACATCAGTCTATATAGCAGCTATATCCAAATCTGGACTGATCTGTACCATATTGCAGAAGTATGTCAAGGGGCATAACTTAACTCACTGTCCCAAATTTCGGCGACATCGGGCAATAAATGCCCCTTTCATGGGCCCAAAACCTTAAATCGAGAGTTCGGTCTATATGGCAGCTATATTGACGAAGGATGTCGAAGGGTCTAACATAACTCACTGTAACAAATTTCAGCAAAATCGGATAATAAATGTGGCTTTTATGGGCCTAAGACCCTAAATCGGAGGATCGGTCTATATGGCACCTATATCCAAATCTGGACCGATCTGAGCCAAATTGACGAAAGATGTCGAAGGGCCTAACACAACTCACTGTCGCAAATTTCAGCAAAATCGAATAATAAATGTGGCTTTTATGGGCCTAAGACCCTAAATCGGCCGATTGGTCTATATGGGGGCTATATCAAGATATAGTCCGATATAGCCCATCTTCGAACTTAACCTGCTTATGGACAAAAAAAAGAACCTGTGCAAAATTTCAGCTCAATATCTCTCTTTTTAAAGACAGAAGCGTGATTTGAACAGACAGACGGACGGACATGTCCAGATCGTCTTAGATTTTTACGCTGATCAAGAATATATATACTTTGTAGGGTCGGAAATGGATATTTCGATGTGTTGCATGAATATACCCCTATCCTTCGGTTGTGGGTAGGTATAAAAAGTTAAGGTATTAAAGCAACTTTTTACAATAAAGACTAACCAGCGAAAAGACTTTTCTTTTACTAAAAATGCAAAAATTCTTCTCAATTTTTTTTATTTCCAAAATGTAAAAATTTTAAGTGAAATATCGAATTTTGACGCAAAATTGAATCAGTAATAGCTTTATATATCGCAAAACACGAAGCCGATCTCGGCCAAAATTTCAACAAATAAAAGCGAGCTAGGTTCGGACGTGCCGAATCTTATATACCCTCCACCATGTAGCATTTGTTGTGTTCTTTTGCCGGTATCTCATTTTAAGTAAATCCTTATCCTTACATAGTATAAAACAAAGTCGCTTTCGCTGTATGTCCGTATGTATGCATAGATCTTTATAACTACGCAACGGATTTTGATGCGGTTTTTTTTAATAGATAGAGTGATTCTTAAGGAAGGTTTGTATGTATAATAAATGCATAATATAGTAGAGAAACACTGATAAATTTAAAGGTTTCTAATGTGATGTCGTAAATAAGAACGTTTTTTTGCGCTTATATTGCAAACGCTGGCTGAACCCTACGAGATAGACCAAAATAATGTACTACAGTATCGTTCACCTTAAAAAGTTCAACAAAAAAGTCCGCGATGGTATATGTCTATCTCTTAGGGATAACCCAGCATAACCATTTTTATTCTTTACTAAAAAATGGTTATTTACGAAGTGATTTTAAACAATACAGCATTAATCCTTATCCAATTAAGTACCTTAAATAAATTGTGCATTTATTATAGATCAATATGCTTTTTACAGCATGTAATTTAAGTGAATATTACCGAAGATATTACAAATTTATTATATTAGTAGTATTGTAAGTACATTAGGTTAGATATGATTAGCTTAAAACCATATTTCTTGGTATTTCTTCCATTAAGACTTTGATTTGAATTTAGAGTTAAGGCTATTTAGTATTAGGGCGAGCATTTTCAATAGAAGAACTGAATAGAATAGGTATATTTTGTTGTTGATAATCTTTTGTTTTTGTAATATATTAATTAACTATAAATATATTCTTTGACATAAATTACATACTCTTATAAAAGATAAATTAACGAATAGTAAGTAAATATTTTTCACTCCAGCACTAACCAATAATTAGTGCAATTAGTTCATAATCATACGTATAGTTTTAAGTTGTGAGTTTAATCAAGTACTGAGTACCTAAGTATAAAATTTTGAACAGACATTATAAAGTCATGTCCGGAAGACGTCGTCGTGCGAACATAGGTCGTAGTACAGTGAATGCCAGAAGAGCACGTTTAGCAAGAGATGAAGAATCGTCAACGGAACGCGAGGCTCGCCTCAGCCAGCTCCGAGAAAGAAATAGAACTGCGAGAGAAAGAGAATCCTCAATGGAGCGTGAGGCTCGCCGCAGCCAGGATCGGGTTAGACGTAGAGTTCAGAGAGCCAGAGAATCCTCTGTAGATCATGAGGCTCGCCTCAGCCAGAATAGAAATCGAATACAGAGAACGAGAGAATCAGCACAGACACATAGTAACGCTGAACAAAACGGACAACCGATCAGCCACAGATGGGTAAATAAAGAATATTCTGCCATGAATTACGATCCTTTGATTTGTTACAAGGATGATCGTATTGTGTCCATAGGTACTATGTCAGTAGTGTGTGAATATTGTTTGGCATTGAAGTTCAAGGACGAATCGAAAGGTTTGTGTTGCTTACAAGGAAAAGTAAAATTAGAAGAAATTCTTCCTCCACCTGAACCACTTCACTCTCTGCTTACGGGTGATCATCCGAAATCCAAACAATTCATACGCAATATCCGCCGTTACAATAACGCATTTCAAATGACGTCTTTCAAAAGTAAGCAAGTTGTTGAGCGCGGTTTTATGCCTACATTTAAAATTCAAGGGCAAGTGTATCACTTGGCTGGGAGCTTGCTACCACTTCGACCAGATGATCACAAATTTCTGCAAATTTATTTTATTGCAGACCCAGATACACAAGCATCAACGCGGTGTTCGATTGTCGCACAGCCAATAGATATAGATTTGATCAGATCTCTTCAAGATATGTTACATTCTCATAACAGCTACATTCAGTCTTTTAAAACTGCTATTGAGAGTGTTCCAGTAGATACTCCAGACTACAATGTCGTAATCCATGCAAATAAAGTTCCTGTTGGAGAACACAGAGGGCGATATAATGCGCCGTCCACGAGTGAAGTAGCAGTGGTAATAGCTGGACAGCAATTCGACAAAAGAGATATTGTGTTGCGCAGTCGTGATGATAATTTGCAAAAAATATCAGAGTTACACAGATCTTATGACAGCTTACAATATCCTTTGATGCTATGTCGCGGAGAAGATGGTTATACCATTAATGTTCCTCAAGTTGACCCAACCAGTAGTGCACCTCTGCGTAAGACAGTGTCGTGTATGAACTACTATTGCTACCGTATAATGACAAGACAAAACAATTTCAACTCTTTGCTTAGATATGGAATGTTGACAAACCAATACTTTGTCGATCAATATGCGAAAATTGAATCTGAGAGATTGGCTTACATTCGTAACAATCAAACTAAATTGAGAGCAGAAAATTACGTTCACCTTCAGGATGCTTTACAGGCGAATGAACACAGCAACAACATTGGACAGTTGGTTATACTACCTTCATCATTCACAGGTGGACCTCGATATTTACATGAAAAATCACAGGACGCAATGACTTATGTCAGACATTACGGTAAACCTGATTTATTCATTACTGCAACATGTAACCCAAATTGGCCAGAAATCAAAGAAAATATTAATACCAATTTAACTCCACAAGACAGATATGATATAGTTAATAGAGTCTTCCATTTAAAAGTACAGAAACTCCTACACCTCATTAACAAGTCTCATATATTCGGTCCGCCGCGCTGTCATATGTACACTATAGAGTGGCAGAAACGTGGTTTGCCACATGTACATCTGCTGGTGTGGTTAGTGAACAAAATTAGACCAAATCAAATCGACAGCGTAATTTCAGCTGAATTACCGGTTAAGGAAGATGATCCCGTCCTGTTTGAAATAGTAAAAAAACACATGGTACACGGTCCCTGCGGGACTTTAAATCGTAATTCTGCATGTATGCGAGATTCCAAATGCAGCAAAAAATTTCCGAAGCCGTTTCAAATACAAACATCTACTAGCGATGACGGATATCCCAAATATCGACGACGATCGCCAGATCAGGGTGGGCAAAGTGCCACAGTCGGAAACTACGATATTGATAACCGATGGATCGTTCCACATAATCCGCTCCTTTTAAAAATTTTTGATGCCCACATCAACGTCGAGTTGTGCAGTTCAATAAAGTCGATCCAATATGTTACTAAATACATTAATAAAGGTAGCGATCAAGCTACTTTCAGCATACAATCACCAAATGAAGTGGAAACATATCAGTCTGGACGTTACATATGCAGTTCTGAAGCAGTATGGAGGATGTTATCATTCGAAGTTCACGACCGAGCTCCCACTATTGTCCACCTTGCAGTTCATTTAGAAAATGGACAAAGAGTATATTTCACTGAGAACAATATACAAGAAGTTGTCTATAACCCGCGGGACACTACATTAACAGCATTCTTCAAGTTATGCGCTCAAGATGATTTCGCGAAAACACTGACATATGACAGAGTTCCAACTTACTATACATGGAACCAGAGTTCTAAAACATTCCAACGACGAAAACAAGGAACTGCGGTCGATGGTTTCCCCGGAATAAAAAAAACTGATGCTCTTGGTAGAGTCTACGCGATTCATCCCAACAACAGCGAATGCTTTCATTTGAGAATGTTACTCCATGTTGTAAAAGGCCCGACATCCTTTGCACACCTGAGAACTGTACAAGGTGTTATTTACAATACTTATCAAATGGCATGTAAAGCTATGGGACTCTTGGAAGACGATTCTCACTGGGAAAATACATTATCAGAAGCAGCTATTTGCAGTTCCGCTACATCATTAAGATATTTATTTGCCATCATAGTTGCGTTTTGTCAAGTAACTGATTCTGTTAGTCTATGGAATAAATTTAGAGAAAATATGGCCAGTGATATTCTGATTCGGCAACGGCGAGAATTAGTTTCAGATGATTTACAATATGACCAAAACATATTTGATGAAGCATTATTTGAATTGAACAAAGTAGTGCAACTACTGACGAGTAAATCGATCAATGATTTTGGACTGCCGATGCCAGCTAATATTAACTCAGATTTAACGAATAATGCCGAATACACAAGAGAAACATCATACGATCAATCGAAACTTTTACAAAATATAGCCCAAGATGAGCCACGATTGAACATCGATCAGAAAAAAGTATTTACTACATTACTATCATCAATTGATAACAATGAAGGAAAAATATTTTTTCTTGATGCCCCAGGAGGTACAGGTAAAACATTTTTAATTAATTTGCTTTTAACAAAAGTCAGATCCACCGGAAAAATTGCATTAGCTGTCGCGTCATCCGGCATTGCTGCTACGCTTTTAGAAGGAGGCCGAACTGCACACTCTACATTCAAGCTCCCGCTGAAAATCGCTACCGATGATAATAAAAGCGTCTGTAGTATTTCTAAACAGAGCAATACAGGAAAATTGATCCGTGACTGCTCATTAATAGTCTGGGATGAAGCCACCATGTCAAACAAGACATCTGTGGAAGCACTGGATAGGACAATGCGCGATTTGCGCAGTAAAAATGCACCTATGGGTGGATGTACAATTCTGTTCTCTGGAGACTTTCGTCAAATCCTACCGGTTGTCCCTAGAGGAACACGTGCGGACGAAATAAATGCTTCCCTAAAAAGATCCAACCTTTGGCCATACGTTAATAAGTTAGAGCTTAAAACTAACATGAGGCTTTCATTATCTTCACGTGAGAACAGGCTTTTTTCAGAGATGCTGCTAAAAGTTGGCAATGGAAAGTTAACTCAAAGTGATGGAAGGATTAACCTAGATAACCTTTGTGTTTTGATAGACAACATCCAAGATTTGGTCAACAATGTCTATCCTGACATTCATAACATAAGTTGTAAGACTCTATCTTGGTTCAAAGAAAGAGCCATCCTGTCACCAACCAACGAACAAGTAGATAAGGCAAACAACTTGATTCTTGCAAAAATTGATACGCAGACGCAAATATACTACTCGGTCGATACTGTTCTCGACTCGGAAGAAGCTGTACATTTTCCTACAGAATTTCTTAATTCTTTGAACCCTTCTGGACTCCCTCCTCATAAAATGGAATTGAAAGTAGGTTGTCCTGTAATTTTATTAAGAAATCTGAATCCTCCTAAGCTCTGCAATGGCACACGTTTGCTGGTAAAATCACTAAAAAAATTCATAATAGAGTGCACAATACTCACCGGATGTGGTACCGGAGAAGATGTACTAATTCCCCGAATTCCTCTGATACCATCAGATTTACCGTTCCAATTTAAACGCCTACAATTTCCGGTAAAGATATCTTTTGCAATGACCATTAATAAATCGCAGGGTCAAACTTTTAACGTTGCAGGATTAGACTTGAGTGTTGAGTGTTTTTCACATGGCCAATTATATGTCGCGCTGTCAAGAGTAACGTCTAAGCAAAACATGTTTGTATTGGCTAATGACAAAAAAGCTGTGAACGTTGTGTATAAGGACATTCTGTAGTAGGTATATTTTGCATTGCACCCGTGCGAAGCCGGGGCGGGTCGCTAGTAAAGGATAAAAGAAAAAAAAATTGCTATGCTACTGGAAATATATGAAGTTATGGTCCATATAAAATTGAATACTGGAGACCATAATAGAAGTAATTGTTTTTAATTTCAGCCAATTCGAATAAGAATTGCGCCCTTCAGGGACTCAAGAAGTAAAAAAGGCAGACCGCTTTGTATGAGAGCTGTATCAGGTTTAAGGCCGATTCAGACCATATTTGACAAGCATGTTGAAGGACATGGGAGAAGCCGTTGTACAAAATTTCAGCAAAATCGGATAACAATCTCCAGAGACTCAAGAAGTAAAGATCCCAGATCGGTTATGTATTGTATATGGCAGCTATATCAGGTTATAGACCAATTTCAACCACTTAAAGTCATAACGAAACAACTCATGCAAAATTTCAATCAAATCGGACGAAAATTGCGCCCTCTAGTGGCTCAAGATGTTAAGATTCAAGATCGGTTAATATGGAAGCTAAATCAGATTATCAACCGATGTGGACCATACCCAGTTGTTGGAAGTCGTAACGAAATACCTTGTGCAATATTGCAGCCAAATCGGATAGGAATTGCGCCATCTAGAGGATCAAGAATTCATGAGCCCTGATCGCTTTATATGGCAGCTATATCATGTTAGGGACCATATGGTTGGAATCGGTCCATAACCTGATATAGCTGTCATAAGATCGGTTTGTATGACAGCTATAGCAAAGCATGGGCCGAATTGACGCATTTACAATCTTAACCGACCTACACCAATAAGAAGTACTTGTGCAAAATTTAAAGTGCGTAGCTTTACTCCTTAAAAAGTTAGCGTGCTTTACACAGACGGACGGACGAACATGGCTAGATCGACTTAAAATGTCATGACAATCAATAATATATATTCTGTATGGGTTCTTATATGAATATTTCGAGGAGTTACTAACAGAGTGACGAAATTAGTGTAGCCACACCCTATGGTGGAGGATATAAAAATCGAATATCCCCGAAACTTGGGCAGGAAATTGAACTTCAAATCTAACATTTTGAAAGGGCAAGAAAACTCTTGCCATATACACCTGCAAGAGAGCTATTGATAAAAGGTGGGGGTTAAAACCGCGAGTCTACCTTCTGCTCAATACTCAGCCGGATCCAAAGGATGGCTTGTTAGTACATTACAGCTTCATCGAGGAAGACACCATCTGATGCACTGAATTAAATGCTACCCTAATGCTTCTGGACGTTGTCGCTAGACAAATTGCTGCAACTTCTGCTCACTGCTTAGCCTCACGAAGGGAGCTTCCCCTTTGGTCACGCGTCGCCTACGGACACTGTTATTATTGATACAATGTCCGATGTTCCGGGCAGTGTGGATTTCACCCTGCTTGAACCGCGTTTTGGTAAAAAGTACTTTACCACTATTGCTGATAAAAACCCATTGCAACTACAATATTTCTGGTAATAGAAGTTACACAGATAAAAATAATTTTGAACAAGTAAAAGCGTACTAAGTTCGGCCGGGCCGAATCTTGTATACCCTCCACCATGGATCGCATTTGTCGACTTCTTTTCCCGGCATCTCTTCTTAGGCAAAAAAGGATATAAGAAAAGAGTTGCTCTGCTATTAAAACGATATCAAGATATGGTCCGGTTCGGACCACAATTAAATTATATGTTGGAGACCTGTGTAAAATTTCAGCCAATTCGTATAAGAATTGCGCCCATTGGGGCTCACGAAGTAAAATAGAGAGAACGATTTATATGGGATCTGTATCGGGCTATAGACCGATTCAGACCATAATAAACACGTTTGTTGATGGTCACGAGACGATCCATCGTACAAAATTTCAGGCATATCGGATAATAATTGCGACCTTTAGGGGTCAAGAAGTCAAGATCCCAGATCGGTTTATATGGCAGCTATATCAGGTTATGAACCGATTTGAACCTTATTTGACACAGTTGTTGAAAGTAAAAATAAAATACGTCATGCAAAATTTCAGCCAAATCGGATAGGAATTGCGCCCTCTTGAAGCTCAAGAAGTCAAATCCCCAGATCTGTTTATATGACAGCTATATCAGGTTATGGACCGATTTCAACCATACTTGGCACAGTTTTTGGACATCATAACGAAATACTTCGTGCAAAAATTCATTCAAATCGGATAAGAATTGTGCCCTCTAGAGGCTCAAGAAGTCAAGACCCAAGATCGGTTTATATGGCAGCTATATCAGGTTATGGACCGATTTAAACCATACTTTGCACCGTTTTTAGATATCATAACGAAATACTTCGTGCAAAAATTCATTCAAATCGGATAAGAATTGTGCCCTCTAGAGGCTCAAGAAGTCAAGACCCAAGACCGATTTATATGGCAGCTACATCAGGTTATGGACCGATTTCAACCATACTTGGCACAGTTGGCAAAACACGTCGTGCGAAATTCCATTCCAATCAAATAAGAATTGCGCACTCTAGAGGCTCAAGAAGTCAAGACCCAAGATCGGTTTATATGGCAGCTATATTAGTCAAGACCCAAGATCGGTTTATATGGCAGCTATATCAGGTTATGGACCGATTTAAACCATACTTGGCACAGTTGGCAAAACACGTCGTGCAAAATTTCATTTCAATCGGATAAGAATTGCGCACTCTAGAGGCTCAAGAAGTCAAGACCCAAGATCGGTTTATATGGCAGCTATATCAGGATATGGACCGATTTGAACCGTACTTGGCACAGTTGTTGGATATTATAACAAAACACATCGTGCAAAATTTCATTCTGATCGGATAAGAATTGCGCAGTCTAGAGGCCAAAGAAGTCAAGACCCAAGATCGGTTTATATGGCAGCTATATCAGGTTATGGACCGATTTCAACCATACTTGGCACAGTTGTTGGATATCATAAGAAAACACGTCTTGCCAAAATTCATTCAAATCGGAAAAGAATTGCGCACGCTAGAGGCTCAAGAAGTCAAGACCCAAGATCGGTTTATATGACAGCTATATTAAAACATTTACCGATATGGCCCATTTACAATACCAACCGACCTACACTAATAAGAAGTATTTGTGCAAAATTTCAAGCGGCTAGCTTTACTCCTTCGGAAGTTAGCGTGCTTTCGACAGAGAGACAGACGGACGGACGGACGGACAGACGGACAGACGGACAGACGGTCGGACATGGCTAGATCGACATAAAATGTCGCGACGATCAAGAATATATATACTTTATGGGGTCTCAGACGAATATTTCAAGTAGTTACAAACAGAATGACGAAATTAGTATACCCCCCATCTTATGGTGGAGGGTATTAAAAACAGACCTCTTTGTATGAGAGCTGTATCAGGTTTAAGGCCGATTCAGACCATATTTGACAAGCATGTTGAAGGACATGGGAGAAGCCGTTGTACAAAATTTCAGCAAAATCGGATAACAATCTCCAGAGACTCAAGAAGTAAAGATCCCAGATCGGTTATGTATTGTATATGGCAGCTATATCAGGTTATAGACCAATTTCAACCACTTAAAGTCATAACGAAACAACTCATGCAAAATTTCAATCAAATCGGACGAAAATTGCGCCCTCTAGTGGCTCAAGATGTTAAGATTCAAGATCGGTTAATATGGAAGCTAAATCAGATTATCAACCGATGTGGACCATACCCAGTTGTTGGAAGTCGTAACGAAATACCTTGTGCAATATTGCAGCCAAATCGGATAGGAATTGCGCCATCTAGAGGATCAAGAATTCATGAGCCCTGATCGCTTTATATGGCAGCTATATCATGTTAGGGACCATATGGTTGGAATCGGTCCATAACCTGATATAGCTGTCATAAGATCGGTTTGTATGACAGCTATAGCAAAGCATGGGCCGAATTGACGCATTTACAATCTTAACCGACCTACACCAATAAGAAGTACTTGTGCAAAATTTAAAGTGCGTAGCTTTACTCCTTAAAAAGTTAGCGTGCTTTACACAGACGGACGGACGAACATGGCTAGATCGACTTAAAATGTCATGACAATCAATAATATATATTCTGTATGGGTTCTTATATGAATATTTCGAGGAGTTACTAACAGAGTGACGAAATTAGTGTAGCCACACCCTATGGTGGAGGATATAAAAATCGAATATCCCCGAAACTTGGGCAGGAAATTGAACTTCAAATCTAACATTTTGAAAGGGCAAGAAAACTCTTGCCATATACACCTGCAAGAGAGCTATTGATAAAAGGTGGGGGTTAAAACCGCGAGTCTACCTTCTGCTCAATACTCAGCCGGATCCAAAGGATGGCTTGTTAGTACATTACAGCTTCATCGAGGAAGACACCATCTGATGCACTGAATTAAATGCTACCCTAATGCTTCTGGACGTTGTCGCTAGACAAATTGCTGCAACTTCTGCTCACTGCTTAGCCTCACGAAGGGAGCTTCCCCTTTGGTCACGCGTCGCCTACGGACACTGTTATTATTGATACAATGTCCGATGTTCCGGGCAGTGTGGATTTCACCCTGCTTGAACCGCGTTTTGGTAAAAAGTACTTTACCACTATTGCTGATAAAAACCCATTGCAACTACAATATTTCTGGTAATAGAAGTTACACAGATAAAAATAATTTTGAACAAGTAAAAGCGTACTAAGTTCGGCCGGGCCGAATCTTGTATACCCTCCACCATGGATCGCATTTGTCGACTTCTTTTCCCGGCATCTCTTCTTAGGCAAAAAAGGATATAAGAAAAGAGTTGCTCTGCTATTAAAACGATATCAAGATATGGTCCGGTTCGGACCACAATTAAATTATATGTTGGAGACCTGTGTAAAATTTCAGCCAATTCGTATAAGAATTGCGCCCATTGGGGCTCACGAAGTAAAATAGAGAGAACGATTTATATGGGATCTGTATCGGGCTATAGACCGATTCAGACCATAATAAACACGTTTGTTGATGGTCACGAGACGATCCATCGTACAAAATTTCAGGCATATCGGATAATAATTGCGACCTTTAGGGGTCAAGAAGTCAAGATCCCAGATCGGTTTATATGGCAGCTATATCAGGTTATGAACCGATTTGAACCTTATTTGACACAGTTGTTGAAAGTAAAAATAAAATACGTCATGCAAAATTTCAGCCAAATCGGATAGGAATTGCGCCCTCTTGAAGCTCAAGAAGTCAAATCCCCAGATCTGTTTATATGACAGCTATATCAGGTTATGGACCGATTTCAACCATACTTGGCACAGTTTTTGGACATCATAACGAAATACTTCGTGCAAAAATTCATTCAAATCGGATAAGAATTGTGCCCTCTAGAGGCTCAAGAAGTCAAGACCCAAGATCGGTTTATATGGCAGCTATATCAGGTTATGGACCGATTTAAACCATACTTTGCACCGTTTTTAGATATCATAACGAAATACTTCGTGCAAAAATTCATTCAAATCGGATAAGAATTGTGCCCTCTAGAGGCTCAAGAAGTCAAGACAGAATGATACTAGAAGACTTTATTGGAGCGATAGAAATATGACTCAATACGGGTTAAATCTGGGTAACACCCCAGTGAATGGATACTACCGTGCAGATATGTCTGTGGACGACATGATCTGCGGTATAACGCAAAAGATTAGACAGGCACATGTCAAAAACACAAACAGGAAATTTTTTGAGCCTAAACAGCCGTGGTTTGATTGGACATGCTTCCGTTTGCGTTCAGTAATGCGCAGGAACCTTAAAGCGTTTAGGGCTCTCCATACTGATGTTAATAAGAAAAGATATTATTCATCGAGAACCAAGTTTCAAAGACTATGTAGTAGGAAGAAATTGGAATATTATAATGAGAACCTCAGAAGACTGGACAGAGTAACGAGTAGCAAGGATTGGTGGAACTTGTCGAATTCATTGAAGAATAGATCACAAAATTCAAAGGGAAATCTTAATGCTGATGATTACATGGTACATTTTAAGGCATTACTACTTAACCGAAAGGAATCCGAGAACATACACTGGTGTTTACCTTATTACGTCGACCCATTCCTTGACTCTCCCTTTGAACTGTGTGAACTATTCTTTGTTATTAAAGGGCTTAGAAGAAATAAGTCTCCAGGGCTGGATGGAATCCCTTATGAGTTCTATAAATACGCTCCTCGCAATTTTCTAGAAGAAATATTGGCTGTCTTCAACACTATATTCCTTAATGAAAGGATTCCGTTATCTTTCAGAGAATCTACCTTGATACCGTTGTTTAAAAAAGGTGACGTTAACATTGCGGCTAATTATAGGGGACTTTCACTTCTAAACACTAACTGTAAGATCTTTAACTCTTTGCTTTTGAATCGGATATCTGCTTGGATAGAAAGAAATGACATTCTAAATGAGTTCCAGTCTGGGTTCAGAAAAGAGTACTCCACGCTTGACAATATATTCAATCTGGTTAACATTGTTAATTTGAATAATTTGAAGAACAAGGCTACCTACGCTTTCTTTGTAGATTTCTCATCTGCTTTCGATCTGATCCCCAGAAACAGCTTATTTTATAAATTGTCAAGCTATGGACTCTCTACGAAGATTGTGCGGATATTGCAACTATTGTATGAAAATACTACGAGTAAAATCTGGGACGGAAATGCATTCTCAGATTACTTTTCGGTGGAAACAGGAGTGAAGCAGGGTTGTACACTCAGCCCAGTACTGTTTTCTTTATATGTTAATGACTTACCCGATTCTTTACCAGGAGGTGTGAACGTAGCAGATACTAACATTAAAGTTCTTTTGTATGCAGACGACATTGTCATTCTGTCTGAAACTGCAGAAGGGTTACAAGATATGATTAACGTTCTTGAGGAGTATTGTTTGACATGGAGTCTGAAGGTAAACCTTGCCAAATCTAAGATACTTATTTTCCGGAAGGGCACAAGAGTCGCTAGAAACTTGAATTGGCGGTTTGGGAATCAGAATATCGAAATTGTGAATAGTTACACTTACCTTGGTGTCGAATTAAGTTACAACTTATCTTTTAGAAAACATCTTCAGAACAAGCTCACTGCGTCTAAAATGGCGATAAATTCTACTTGGTCAAGATATATTAATCACCCAAAAATATCGAAGGCTAATAAACTTAAAATTTTTGAATCGTGTTCAAAGTCTATAATGTGTTATGCCGCAGAAATTTGGGGATGTGTAAGATATGAGGACGTGGAGAAATTGTTTAGATTCTTTATTAAGAAAATGTTATATCTGCCTAACAATACGCCTAACTACATGTTATATCTGGAAACTGGATTCAATTCACTTTTCTGTTCTACATTGAAGACACATTTTTGCTACATTGACAGAGTACTCCAACTAGACTGTCGACGATTACCACGTATTCTTGCGCTGAAGATCATAGAACTGAATATGTCTTGGGCAGAAGAATGGTCCAATATATGCCAATCTCTACAATTTTCTTTGCACTACAACGCGACACATTTACCCTCGTACTGGAAAGAAGTTATAGAAATACTTAAATCAAAGGAGAGATTAGATTTTGAGGTTAGGGCAAAAGGCTCACAGTTCCATGACCTTTACCCACAGCTTGAATACACCAGGATACCGGAACTCACTGCGAACTTATCTTCACGTGCTACAAGTATCATTGTAAAGGCTAGAGGCGGGTTACTTAATTTAAATGCTAGATCTTTCAGAGACAATACCGATGGCGTTTGCTCAATTTGTAACACAGACGAAACCGAGAACACCTTCCACTTTATCGGCTCGTGCCCAATATACACAAATCTCAGAATTATTTACTTTAATAAGCCCACACTTAATGTAAACGAAGTAATAAGCATATTGAATGGCACGAATTTTTTATCTCTATACAAATATTTAGAAAATTGTATTAAATATAGAAACTTTATACAAAATGAATTTAACTTTTAAAATAGCACTTTCTCTTTTTTATAGTCTCCAATATGTAAACAACTTTATATAACATAGATTAACATACTATAATCAGCCAACCTTTGGTAATATCAATGAATTATATGGCTAACAGCATTCTTGCTATGCCAGCTTTATAGATTTACAACAACACTGAATTTCAAACCTCTATCATTGTGTACTCAAAAATCTATTAATAAATAAATAATAATAATAATAAGTCAAGACCCAAGACCGATTTATATGGCAGCTACATCAGGTTATGGACCGATTTCAACCATACTTGGCACAGTTGGCAAAACACGTCGTGCGAAATTCCATTCCAATCAAATAAGAATTGCGCACTCTAGAGGCTCAAGAAGTCAAGACCCAAGATCGGTTTATATGGCAGCTATATTAGTCAAGACCCAAGATCGGTTTATATGGCAGCTATATCAGGTTATGGACCGATTTAAACCATACTTGGCACAGTTGGCAAAACACGTCGTGCAAAATTTCATTTCAATCGGATAAGAATTGCGCACTCTAGAGGCTCAAGAAGTCAAGACCCAAGATCGGTTTATATGGCAGCTATATCAGGATATGGACCGATTTGAACCGTACTTGGCACAGTTGTTGGATATTATAACAAAACACATCGTGCAAAATTTCATTCTGATCGGATAAGAATTGCGCAGTCTAGAGGCCAAAGAAGTCAAGACCCAAGATCGGTTTATATGGCAGCTATATCAGGTTATGGACCGATTTCAACCATACTTGGCACAGTTGTTGGATATCATAAGAAAACACGTCTTGCCAAAATTCATTCAAATCGGAAAAGAATTGCGCACGCTAGAGGCTCAAGAAGTCAAGACCCAAGATCGGTTTATATGACAGCTATATTAAAACATTTACCGATATGGCCCATTTACAATACCAACCGACCTACACTAATAAGAAGTATTTGTGCAAAATTTCAAGCGGCTAGCTTTACTCCTTCGGAAGTTAGCGTGCTTTCGACAGAGAGACAGACGGACGGACGGACGGACAGACGGACAGACGGTCGGACATGGCTAGATCGACATAAAATGTCGCGACGATCAAGAATATATATACTTTATGGGGTCTCAGACGAATATTTCAAGTAGTTACAAACAGAATGACGAAATTAGTATACCCCCCATCTTATGGTGGAGGGTATTAAAAACAAGTAAAAGCGTGCTAAGTTCGGCCGGGCCGAATCTTGTATACCCTCCACCATGGATCGCATTTGTCGACTTCTTTTTCCGGCATCTCTTTTTAGGCAAAAAAGGATATAAGAAAAGAGTTGTTCTGCTATTAAAACGATATCAAGATATGGTCCGGTTCGGACCACAATTAAATTATATGTTGGAGACCTGTGTAAAATGTCAGCCAATTCGTATAAGAATTGCGCCCATTGGGGCTCACGAAGTAAAATAGAGAGAACGATTTATATGGGATCTGTATCGGGCTATAGACCGATTCAGAACATAATAAACACGTTTGTTGATGGTCACGAGAGGATCCATCGTACAAAATTTCATGCATATCGGATAATAATTGCGACCTCTAGGGGTCAAGAAGTCAAGATCCCAGATGGGTTTATATGGCAGCTATATCAGGTTATGAACCGATTTGAACCTTATTGGACACAGTTGTTGAAAGTAAAAATAAAATACGTAATGGGAAATTTCAGCCAAATCGGACAGGAATTGCGCCCTCTAGAAGCTCAAGAAGTCAAATCCCCAGATCTGTTTATATGACAGCAATATTAGGTTATGGACCGATTTCAACCATACTTGGCACAGTTGTTGGATATCATAACAAAACACGTCGTGCGAAATTCCATTCAAATCGGATAAGAATTGCGCCCTCTAGAGGCTCAAGAATTCAAGACCCAAGATCGGTTTATATGGCAGCTATATCAGGTTATGGATCGATTTCAACCATACTTGGCACAGTTTTTGGATATCAAACAAAACACGTCGTGCAAAATTTCATCCCAATCGGATAAGAATAGCGCACTCTAGAGGCTCAAGGAGTCAAGACCCAAGATCGGTTTATATGGCAGCTATATCAAAACATAGACCGATATGGCCCATTTACAATACCAACCGACCTACGCTAATAAGAAGTATTTGTGCAAAATTTCAAGCGGCTAGCTTTTTTCCTTCGGAAGTTAGCGTGCTTTCGACAGACAGACGGACGGACGGACGGACGGACAGACGGACGGACATGGCTAGATCGACATAAAATGTCACGACGATCAAGAATATATATACTTTATGGGGTCTCAGACGAATATTTCGAGTAGTTACAAACAGAATAACGAAATTAGTATACCCCCCATCTTATGGTGGAGGGTATAAAAATAACAATTTGTTTGCCTACTTTAACATCTACCTGAATTAAAAAATTTGTTGAAAGTCCACATAATTTCAATAATTTTGTTTGTCAAGTCTCTTGTAGAGTCTTATTTACATACTTCAACAAATAATGTCTTCGATTCAATTGAAAATTCGTTAAGAATTTAAAGTTTCACATACAAATTTGGTAGTTGGTTTTTTGTGTGTACATAGACATCTACGCGGATGGTTCTAAACTAGACTACCACTTAGGCTTTGGGGTGCACTCTGAAGAACTTTGACTGGTCATATACAGTGCTGCCACTCAAGAAAAGTATCTCCTATCAAAATTTAAGAAAAATCCTACCAAATCCGACTAAAACCTACCATATGTTCTACAAGCCGGAAATGCTCCATATGTTTTTAGATCCACCAACGAAGAGTTGGTCATTTTGCCAATCCATTTGCAACCCTGTATCCCTGCCATAGCCCTGTTTTCCGATTGAATGCATTTAACACACAAAAACCGCATTTCTTTCCTAAAATTTACAAAATTAGGAAGAGATCTCTTTACACTCGTACAGTTACAGTTCATAAAAAAAATTACGACCTTTTTCCTGGAATTTGAAACAGTGAGTTCCTTGTAATAGAATTTGGCCCGCGACATCTATGGTTTTATTCTGGACTCTTTAAGAATGCACAGAAACGACAAGAAGTGATTAAATTATAAGTTATTCTCGTTGATTTTTTCAACAATTGTATCTATAAATTGGAAAACACTACCAAATATTGAGGTCGGCCTACCAACCTATCAAAAGAACAAAAAGCTACCAGTTTTGGCAGGAACCTACCAAATGCAGCAACACTGGTCATGTCGAGAAGGTTACCCGGCCACTGTGTGTATATCAAGCACAGATCCTTGCAGAAGTGCTGAAATGGCTAAGATGTAATGGAATAACGATGATTGGCATAAATATCATCTGTGACTGCCACTTTTGCTATTCCAGGGGAACAGGAATCTGTGGGTAAGCCAATAGCGACATGTAAGCTAAGTCTTCAGAATCAGGCTCGAAGGGCAATGGGGGGTGTTGTGAGCATTCCAAAATTATGTGACCTAATTTAGACTTGAAGAGGTCTACCGCTTTGCTTTCATAGGCGTCTCAGTCATTGTGTCCGTCGTGACAGCTGATTGTCTGATCGAAAAACATGCTGACAGACTGAAAGCTGCCAGTAACAACTTTAGCAGATGTGAGGACGGTGAAGAAGAAGCGACTATAGAACATCTGCTGTGTGACCCACATTTGCAGTGAGAAGAAGTTCTACATTAGGTTCTCATTTCTTTGATAATTTGTCTGATTTGACAAATGTGTATATTCGCAAGTTGTTGGACATTTTAATGCGATCTGGATGGTTCAACGAAATGAACTCGAAGGAATCTTCCTTCTCCTGTTCCTGTGGTATCACAAAGTACGGAAACGTCTGAGTGAGTCTAATGGCAGACTTCCACTTAAACCTAACCTAGGATAAATATAGTGCAATCCACATTATTTGAAAGTCGAGCAAGAGTCGAGTATGAGAGGACGTAAGAGCGGACAACTTGCATAAAAGGGCGAACGTGGCAAGGCGCTTCGACCTACGAACACAATAAAACATGAGTCTATTAGAAGGACAGCGTTACGATTACTATATGAAGCACGATTAGACGAATCGAACGCGCAGGTGGAAAAGTTAGAAAATCTAGTACGACCTTTAATATATATGCAGGGTATGTGACCGAGAAAGAGAGTTAGGTCTCATTGGTTGGGTACGAACGTTATACTACCACAATCAATTTAGGAACATAGAATTGAAGAGGATTAACAAATATTTCAAGAGAAAAGCATTTCTGTCATAGACTTTCCAGGGCCCTTGAAATACTGCACAGAAAAAATATAAAAATCGGTTTTAATCACGAAATTAATTGATCCAATTTTTTTTATAATTGAAATTTCTTCGATCTGAAAAATAATAATACGTACCAAGGCGTCCCCCAAACATATTTCCCCAAAATAGGCTATCAAATTCGTTTTCTAATCTCAAATATCTTTCATTTGAGCCACATATTGGCATGGTCGAAAAATTTTTTCCCTTTGGGGGGTGTTTTAGGGAAGGGGTGATGCCCTAAATACATGGTCCTACATTTGGATATCGAATTCGTATTCTACTCCCAAATACCTTTATTTGAGCCCCATATTGCGATGGTCACTAAAAAATAGCTGTTTGCGTGGTATTGGTCCCGAAAGTGGGTATCAATTCTTGCTCTACCCCCCAATACCTTTTATTTAAGCTCCACATTGACATGGTCGGTAAATATGCCCGATTTAGGGGTGTTTTGGGGATTGGGGTGGTCCCCCAAACACTAAGCCCGGAAAATATATCAGCAACGTGCTCTATTCTCATATATCTATATATCATTTATTTGAACACCATATAGCAATTGCCCTCAAAATTGGATATCAAATTCGTTTTTTAATCTCATTTAATAGCAAAAGTCAGGAAATATGTCTCCGGTTTGGGGTATTGGCCCTAAAAGCTATGAATATTTGGGGGTGACACGGCCCCGTAGACACTTTCCCCGAATAATGATATCAAATTCGTGCTTTACTCCCAAAGACCTTTCATTTGAGCCCCATATTGCTATGGTCGTAAATTTGTCCCCTTTGGGGGATGTTTTTGGTGAGAGGCGGCCCCCCCAACACTTTGTCCTATATTTGGATATGAGATTCGTATTTTACATTTAAATACCTTGTATTTAAGCCCAATATTCCCATGGTCAACACATAAGTCCTGCTTGGGGGGTGTTTTGGGAAAGAGGTGGACTCCCAGAAATGTGGTCCCACATTTGGATATCAGATTCGTATTCTACTCGCAAATACCTCTCATTTGAATCCCATATTGCCATGGTCGGTAAATATGTCCGATTTAGGGGTGTTTTGGGGCTTGGGGTGGTTCCCCTAGCACTTGGTTCGACAAATGGATATCAGATACGTTTTCTTATCCTAAATACCTTTCATTTGAGTCCCATATTGTCGTGATTGGTCTAAATATATGTTTGGTAGGTTTTTTTGTGGGGCAGCCCCCCTAGGTACCCCATCCGAAATTTAGATACCAAATTTTTATACCCTCCACCATAAGATGGGGGGTATACTAATTTCGTCATTCTGTTTGTAACTACTCGAAATATTCGTCTGAGACCCCATAAAGTATATATATTCTTGATCGTCGTGAAATTTTATGTCGATCTAGCCATGTCCGTCCGTCTGTCCGTCCGTCCGTCCGTCCGTCCGTCCGTCCGTCCGTCCGTCCGTCTGTCTGTCGAAAGCACGCTAACTTACGAAGGAGTAAAGCTAGCCGCTTGAAATTTTGCACAAATACTTCTTATTAGTGTAGGTCGGTTGGTATTGTAAATGGGCCATATCGGTCCATGTTTTGATATAGCTGCCATATAAACCGATCTTGGGTCTTGATTTCTTGAGCCTGTAGAGTGCGCAATTCTTATCCGATTGGGATGAAATTTTGCACGACGTGTTTTGTTGTGACATCCAACAACTGTGATAAGTATTGTTCAAATCGGTCCATAACCTGATATAGGTGCCATATAAACCGATCTTGGGTCTTGACTTCTTGAGCCTCTAGAGTGCGCAATTCTTATCCGATTGGAATGAAATTTTGCACGACGTGTTTTGTTATGACATCCAACAACTATGCCAAGTATGGTTTAAATCGGTCCATAACCTGATACAGCTGCCATATAAACCGATCTTGGGTCTTGACTTCTTGAGCCTCTAGAGTGCGCAATTCTTATCCGATTGGAATGAAATTTTGCACGACGTGTTTTGTTACGATATCCAACAACTGTGCCAAGTATGGTTGAAATCGGTTCGTAACCTGATATAGCTGTCATATAAACCGATCTTGGGTCTTGACTTCTTGAGCCTCTAGAAGGTGCAATTCTTATCCAATTTGAATGAATTTTGGCACGTAGTATTTTGTTGTGATATCCAACAACTGTGCCAATTATGGTTCAAATCGGTTCGTAACCTGATATAGCTGCCATATAAACCGATCTGGGATCTTGACTTCTTGAGCCTGTAGAGGTCGCAATTATTATCCGATTTGCCTGAAATTTTGTACGACGGATTCTCTCATGACCATTAACATACGTGTTTATTATGGTCTGAATCGGTTTATAGCCTGATATAGCTCCCATATAAATCGATCTCTCTATTTTACTTCTTGAGCCCACAAAGGGCGCAATTCTTATTCGAATTGGCTGACATTTTACACAGGTCTCCAACATATAATTTAATTGTGGTCCAAACCGGACCATATCTTGATATCGCTCTAATAGCAGAGCAAATCTTTTCTTATATCCTTTTTTTTGCCTAAGAAGAGATGCCGGGAAAAGAACTCGACATATGCGATCCATGGTGGAGGGTATATAAGATTCGGCCCGGCCGAACTTAGCACGCTTTTACTTGTTATTTTTAGGGTACTATATAAGAGCACAGAAAATTTCGCTTAAATTGCACCACCCGTCTCCGAGATCTGGCGTTTCTGAAAATTAGGGTAAGGGGGAGGATCCGCCCCCTCCTGATATCAAAAAATGTAGTACCCTATTTTCATCACGGGGACATTATGCACCATCTGTCTATAAGGAACATACAAACATACAAATAAACAAACAAACCTACAAACACAAATTGAATTTTATATATAAGATTTTGCGAAGACCTCGCCTTTAAGGCCGCACGCACTATTTTGATGCAATGTAGTACACATATGTTATGCTTCTGGAACACGAATTTAAGGTCCATTTATTTTTGTTTCTATGTATTATTTAAAGAAACCTTTAGTATAGGTTAGGTTGAAAAGAGGGTGAAGATATTAATCCGACCAATGCCACTATGGACATACACCTAAGTCAGTAATCGGCTTCTTGTGCGCTCTAAAAACTATAAAGTAACTTCTCTAATGAAAATTTTAAGTTAGGAATTCCGTGCTACTTACAAAATCCTTAATTGTTTTCAATACCACTCCCCTAAGTTGGTTCATGTCTGGTATTGTGTCTCCACCTAAGTGCCGGTATCTGTTAGACGAGAAAGCCGGACAATCACAAAGGAAATGCTCCAACGTCTTATCATCTTCCCCACATGCCCTACACATGCTATCACTTGCCGAATCGATTTTACATAAGTGAGCTCGTAGTCCTATGTGTCCCAATACCAATGTGTATGATACCAAAAGCTATACTGAAGTTCTTCTTGCTTCCTTTCAGTAATAGCATCGTCTTCTCACGATCTGAATCCCCCCATAGGATTTTCGCCGTCCTACCGACCGTTTTGCTGTTCCACAATGTTGCATGCGCATTCGTCGGCCACTCCCTTAACTCGGACTGCGTCGTCCTGAAAGGTTTTGACGACAGTCCTCTGGCCATCACCGCCAAATCGTCTGCCCTTTCATTTCCCCTTTCTCCATTATGGCCCTCCACCCAAATGATGCGGATTTTGCCATCCTCAGAGAAGGCGTTAGTCTCCTTCTTTAACTGCAAGATTGTTCGTGGCCTTACCGTCCTGGTTGTTACTGCCATTATGGCAATTTTTCTGTCGGTTACGATGTTCACACTCGAAGTCCTCGGGTAAACACCACACCACTTCACGCATTCCGTGATCGCCCGGATCTCCGCCTGCAGGACCGTATTATGGTCAGGCAGTCTAAAACAGATCTCAGTCCCTGGGTTCTCAATGTATAGCCCCAGGCCCACTCTGTCCTCTAGCTTTGATCCATCCGTGTAACATGATCTTCCAGATGGCAATACTAGGGTTCCGTCAATCCAAGACTGTGCCGATGGCAGCAGTGCCTCGCACTCGACAACGTTCATCTCAGGTATCCGATCGGAACCCTCTTGCCTTCCTTCCAAGTGTCCTATCGTCGCCTCGATTATACCGCGATGGTATGAGCTGCTTCCATCCTCAATCCATTCTCCCATAGCCTTAAGTCTCATAGCCGCAGTGGCTGCCTCACAATTAATCTGTATGTCAATGGGTCGGATATCTAGAATAGTCTCCAGTGCCCTAGTGGGTGTGGTCCTCATCGCTCCGCCTATGCCAAGACAACATGTACTCTGAACCTGTTGTATGGTACTTATGTTGCACTTTTTCTCCATAGCAGTCCACCCAAACTTTTGAGGCGTAGGTAAGCATTGGTCTAATCACGCTCCTGTAGAGCCAGTAGAATATCCTTGGATTCAGGCCCCATTTCGAGCCAACATCTGTGAACCTTCTCAGTACGCTCCTGAATGTGACACTTCCAATTCAATTTCCTGTCCAAGATCACACCTAAGTATTTGACCTTGTCAGATATCGAAATCGTGAAACGCGTTAAATTGGCCCACCTTCGTCTTCCTTTTGAACAGGCATATTTCAGTCTTCTCTGGGTTATCATTGAGAACTCTGGGTCTAGCCTAGTCATATGCCTTCTGCGTAGCTGGTTCGGATCCTTACCCCTTGGAAGTATTATAACATCGTCTACGCAGCAGACGGGTTCAAATGCCTCCTCAGCCAGCATCCGTAATAGGTCATTTATGGTGGTCACCCATAGGAGTGGCGATAAAGTGCCCCCCTGTGGCGTGCCCTGTGCCACTTTCTCCCTTATATTTATGCCATGCGACACACAATTTATCCACCTGTTCCTTAGCATATGGTTTATCCAGTCTCTAAAGACCGGGTCCATCCACCTTACCTTGACATAGGCAGTTCGCTGAATGTCCTACTCTTTATCATGGTGTCCACAATACGTTCCATGGTTTTGAGTAGAAAGGACGTAAGTCTTATGGGTCTGTAGGCCTTTGGTGTCGCATAACTTGCCTTGCCGCGCTTGGGCAAGAAATATTCATTCCATCATGTCCGGGTGACTTAAATGGTTTGAATCCCCTCAAGGATTCCTTCACCATAAATTCCGTTATTATAAACCTTCGATCAACGTCATTATTCCAAGATTCCGGTGACTCCGGTGACTCAATAGCCTAAACAAGTCCTCCGTTGTCTCTGCTCTCACTCCCATGTCGTCTACTAAAGTTTTAGTTTGGACATGGGTTTTTGAGAGAAAGTTTTTTATCTTGGTGGCTTCATTATCGCTATTGACCTGTTCGCAAAAAAGCCTCCAGGAGGCACGTTTTGCCGCTCTGGTAATATTATTGTATTCCTTGAGCCGTGTGTAATACACATCCCAATAAACTTCTGTTTTTTTACGACGTGCTCTGTTAAAAAGTCTGCGGACCTCTTTCCCAATATTGCGAATCTTCCCGGTCATTAAGGGTTTTTTTTTGAGCTGATTTCCTTTCCCGAAGAGGACAACTATCTTCGAATGACCCCACCAGTGCAGTCGTAATCCTGTTGACATTTTCGTCAATCTCTTCTATGCTTGGACAATCTAAATTATCTTGCCCAAGTCTCTCTTCTGAATATTCCGAATTTTGGCCAGTTGGTTTTCAACTTATACCGGAAGCTTATCGGATTCGGCGCCGGCCGTGCTATTCTAAACCTAATGTAGCTATGGTCAGAGAAAGAGTGTTCCATGGAGACCCTCCAATCCTGAACCTCATCGATTAGAATTTCCGAACATATCGTCACATCTAATACCTCCTCCCTAATCCTATTAACAAAGGTAGCGATGTTACCAATATTAAGTGTTATTAGGTCGTTAGAATTCAAGAACTCTGCCAGGGTTTGGTACTACCGCAAGAAATGTGGTGAGAGTTTGCATCGCACCCTATTGGTACCTCGTTTCTTGTCTTTTTGCTTTGCTCACCAGCCGTTGCAGCTCCGACGTGGGTGGGGGTGTCGGAGAGTCGATAGGCAGATAGAGTGATGCCAGGAATGCTCCACCGTTTCCCTGTCTCACCACTGTTGCATCTGACAACAACGTTGACAACTCAGGGGAAAATATATAATTAAAATTTTTATGACACACAACGCAGGTCCTCGGCCGAGTGCCAGTGTTAGCATAGAATAAATGGTATTTGATATGGTTCATTCCAGAAACATTGTTCCGGGTCGTCCATGGCTCCTGAATTAAGGCAATATGAATCTTGCCGTTGCTGATTTTCTCCATCAGTGCGTGTGTAGCAGTCTCGCCCCGGTGGAGGTTTATCTGGATTACTTCAATCATTGGCCCTCCAGTAAATGGGCATCTTGGGAGTAGGTGATGATCCCATCGTCTGCTCCTTGTTCCTTATACTGCATTGACTTTCCTGTCACAGCACTGCCTGATGTAATCGCTTTAGATTCTTTGCCTAATCTAGTCTTTCGACTCTTTAATAAGTCGATAATGGTTCCATTGACGGGTTCCTGTTCGTTAAGCTTTATTGGGTTTCCATTCCCTGTACTGCCTGATGTTTCAATACTAGGATCTTTGCCTTCCAAATCTTAAGTAAATGGGCTTTGTTGCATTGAGTCTTCTGTCGCTGCGCTGCCTAATGTGTCAATATTTGGATCTTTACCTATCCCAGTATTCCGAATCTTTAAGTCGGTGATGGGTCGGTCGCCGGGTTCCTGTTTATTAGGCTGTGTTGGGCGGTGTTGAGTCACCTGCCACTGCACTGCCTGATGTCGCAGAATGAAAATTTCTGCCTATCCAAATCTGCCCGATCTTGAAAGAGATTGCCTTTAGTCTTTGACGGTATCAAAACGCAGCGTAAAGATGTCCCCTCTAAGCTCGCACCTCGTCATTTGTATGGGTGGACCCTCTACAGAGTTCCACACATGTTCAAAAATCATTCGATCGTTATCCAGATCCTCCACTTGGGACCGATGATCTGGTGGAATCCTACCGGATGCACAACCGATATTAATGACTGCATAAATCAGCTCATCTCTGTTGTGTTTCCTTGCGACTCTGGGGTAGGAGGGCGGCTCTTTACCATTATCAGCGACCATATTCCCCTTCCGTGATGGCTGTGGCCTCTTTCTGGAAGTCACAGTCCTCCATGAAGACTTAGGGGCCGTGCGCGCTTCTTTGCTTTCTGTTCCAACTTTGTCTACCTCCGCTGGATACTGTCTGGAGTCTCCATTGCGGGATGGCTGGCTTGGTTTTCTCAGAGTACTTGAAAGCGGGGAGCTCTTTTTCTACTTCAGCATTTTAGCATTGTTATGCTCTTCGGGAGATCTGATTCTTTTTCCAGCTTCCGTTGAAGTGCTTGGAATGTCAGTTCTATCCTTTCCAGCATCCTGCACTTTCGCCCGATTACGCTGCCGGTACATACTCCTCTGTCTCTTTCGTTATGCACCGAATCGCCTTTCTTGGTCTGCTTGTGAGCTTAGCAAAGCCATCGCTCACTTCTGCTGTCATCCCGATGCCCTCATCTCTTGATTCGGCTGCGATGACTGTTTCATTGACACAGTCGCTGTCTGAATCCGAGTCAGAAACACCACCTTTACTTAAAGGCTAGGGATGAACTGTGCATCCATCTTTTTTATCCGTCTCTTCCTCATTAATTAGTCTGACGACTCGATGTGCGCTTGAAGCATTATTCTTGACTACAGATTCCAAGGCGTCCACACCTATAGGAAGGGAGGAAAACACGCTACGGTCTGACGCCACCACCGCAGACGTTGAGTCTTTGGAGTCCATTTCTAGTCCAAAAGGCTTTAACATTTTTTTCGTAATAGGTTTATATTTTTATACCTTCCACCATAAGATGGGGGGTATACTAATTTCGTCATTCTGTTTGTAACTACTCGAAATATTCGTCTGAGACCCCATAAAGTATATATATTCTTGATCGTCGTGACATTTTATGTCGATTTAGCCATGTCCGTCCGTCTGTCTGTCGAAAGCACGCTAACTTCCGAAGGAGTAAAGCTAGCCGATTGAAATTTTGCACAAATACTTCTTATTAGTGTAGGTCGGTTGGTATTGTAAATGGGCCATATCAGTCCATGTTTTTATATAGCTGCCATATAAACCGATCTTGGGTCTTGACTTCTTGAGCCTCTAGAGTGCGCAATTCTTATCCCATTGGAATGAAATTTTGCACGACGTGTTTTGTTATGATATCCAACAACTGCGCCAAGTATAGTTCAAATCGGTCCATAACCTGATATAGCTGCCATATAAACCGATCTTGGGTGTTGACTTCTTGAGCCTCTAGCGTGCGCAATTCTTATCCGATCAGAATGAAATTTTGCACGACGTGTTTTGTTATTATATTCAACAACTGTGCCAAGTATGGTTCAAATCGGCCCATAACCTGATATAGCTGCCATATAAACCGATCTTGGGTCTTGACTTCTTGAGCCTCTAGAGGGCGCAATTCTTATCCGAATGGAATGGAATTTCGCACGACGTGTTTTGTTATGATACCCAACAACTGTGCAAAGTATGGTTTTAATCGGTCCATAACCTGATATAGCTGCCATATAAAACGATCTTGGGTCTTGACTTCTTGAGCCTCTAGAGGGCACAATTCTTATCCGATTTGAATGAATTTTTGCACGAAGTATTTCGTTATGATATCCAACAACTGTGAAAAGTATGGTTTAAATCGGTCCATAACCTGATATAGCTGTCATATAAACAGATCTGAGGATTTGACTTCTTGAGCTTTTAGAGGGCGCAATTCCTATCCGATTTGGCTAAAATTTTGCATGACGTATTTTATTTTTACTTTCAACAACTGTGTCAAATAAGGTTCAAATCGGTTCATAACCTGATATAGCTGCCATATAAACCGATCTGGGATCTTGACTTCTTGACCCTAGAGGTCGCAATTATTATCCGATGTGCCTGAAATTTTGTATGACGGATCCTCTCATGACCATCACCAAACGTGTTTATTATGTTCTGAATCGGTCTATAGCCCGATACAGATCCCATATAAATCGTTCTCTCTATTTTACTTCGTGAGCCCCAATGGGCGCAATTCTTATACGAATTGACTGACATTTTACACAGGTCTGCAACATATAATTTAATTGTGGTCCGAACCGGACCATATCTTGATATCGTTTTAATAGCAGAGCAACTCTTTTCTTAAATCCTTTTTTGCCTAAGAAGAGATGCCGGGAAAAGAACTCGACAAATGCGATCCATGGTGGAGGGTATATAAGATTCGGCCCGGCCGAACTTAGTACGCTTTTACTCCTCCTCCATGAAGACTTAGGGGCCGTGCGCGCTTCTTTGCTTTCTGTTCCAACTTTGTCTACCTCCGCTGGATACTGTCTGGAGTCTCCATTGCGGGATGGCTGGCTTGGTTTTCTCAGAGTACTTGAAAGCGGCGAGCTCTTTTTCTACTTCAGCATTTTAGCATTGTTATGCTCTTCGGGAGATCTGATTCTTTTTCCAGCTTCCGTTGAAGTGCTTGGAATGTCAGTTCTATCCTTTCCAGCATCCTGCACTTTCGCCCGATTACGCTGCCGGTACATACTCCTCTGTCTCTTTCGTTATGCACCGAATCGCCTTTCTTGGTCTGCTTGTGAGCTTAGCAAAGCCATCGCTCACTTCTGCTGTCATCCCGATGCCCTCATCTCTTGATTCGGCTGCGATGACTGTTTCATTGACACAGTCGCTGTCTGAATCCGAGTCAGAAACACCACTTTTACTTAAAGGCTAGGGATGAACTGTGCATCCATCTTTTTTATCCGTCTCTTCCTCATTAATTAGTCTGACGACTCGATGTGCGCTTGAAGCATTATTCTTGACTACAGATTCCAAGGCGTCCACACCTATAGGAAGGGAGGAAAACACGCTACGGTCTGACGCCACCACCGCAGACGTTGAGTCTTTGGAGTCCATTTCTAGTCCAAAAGGCTTTAACATTTTTTTCGTAATAGGTTTATATTTTTATACCTTCCACCATAAGATGGGGGGTATACTAATTTCGTCATTCTGTTTGTAACTACTCGAAATATTCGTCTGAGACCCCATAAAGTATATATATTCTTGATCGTCGTGACATTTTATGTCGATTTAGCCATGTCCGTCCGTCTGTCTGTCGAAAGCACGCTAACTTCCGAAGGAGTAAAGCTAGCCGATTGAAATTTTGCACAAATACTTCTTATTAGTGTAGGTCGGTTGGTATTGTAAATGGGCCATATCAGTCCATGTTTTTATATAGCTGCCATATAAACCGATCTTGGGTCTTGACTTCTTGAGCCTCTAGAGTGCGCAATTCTTATCCCATTGGAATGAAATTTTGCACGACGTGTTTTGTTATGATATCCAACAACTGCGCCAAGTATAGTTCAAATCGGTCCATAACCTGATATAGCTGCCATATAAACCGATCTTGGGTGTTGACTTCTTGAGCCTCTAGCGTGCGCAATTCTTATCCGATCAGAATGAAATTTTGCACGACGTGTTTTGTTATTATATTCAACAACTGTGCCAAGTATGGTTCAAATCGGCCCATAACCTGATATAGCTGCCATATAAACCGATCTTGGGTCTTGACTTCTTGAGCCTCTAGAGGGCGCAATTCTTATCCGAATGGAATGGAATTTCGCACGACGTGTTTTGTTATGATACCCAACAACTGTGCAAAGTATGGTTTTAATCGGTCCATAACCTGATATAGCTGCCATATAAAACGATCTTGGGTCTTGACTTCTTGAGCCTCTAGAGGGCACAATTCTTATCCGATTTGAATGAATTTTTGCACGAAGTATTTCGTTATGATATCCAACAACTGTGAAAAGTATGGTTTAAATCGGTCCATAACCTGATATAGCTGTCATATAAACAGATCTGAGGATTTGACTTCTTGAGCTTTTAGAGGGCGCAATTCCTATCCGATTTGGCTAAAATTTTGCATGACGTATTTTATTTTTACTTTCAACAACTGTGTCAAATAAGGTTCAAATCGGTTCATAACCTGATATAGCTGCCATATAAACCGATCTGGGATCTTGACTTCTTGACCCTAGAGGTCGCAATTATTATCCGATGTGCCTGAAATTTTGTATGACGGATCCTCTCATGACCATCACCAAACGTGTTTATTATGTTCTGAATCGGTCTATAGCCCGATATAGATCCCATATAAATCGTTCTCTCTATTTTACTTCGTGAGCCCCAATGGGCGCAATTCTTATACGAATTGACTGACATTTTACACAGGTCTGCAACATATAATTTAATTGTGGTCCGAACCGGACCATATCTTGATATCGTTTTAATAGCAGAGCAACTCTTTTCTTAAATCCTTTTTTGCCTAAGAAGAGATGCCGGGAAAAGAACTCGACAAATGCGATCCATGGTGGAGGGTATATAAGATTCGGCCCGGCCGAACTTAGTACGCTTTTACTTGTTATACCCACCACCGACGGATGGGGGTATATTCATTTTGTCATTCCGTTTGCAACACATCGAAATATCCATTTCCGACCCTATAAAGTATATATATTCTTGATCAGCGTAAAAATCTAAGACGATCTAGACATGTCCGCCCGTCTGTCCGTCTGTCTGTTGAAATCACGCTACAGTCTTCAAAAATAGAGATATTGAGCTGAAATTTTGCACAGATTCTTTTTTTGTCCATAAGCAGGTTAAGTTCGAAGATGGGCTATATCGGACTATATCTTGATATAGCCCCCATATAGACCGATCCGCCGATTTAGGGTCTTAGGCCCATAAAAGCCACATTTATTGTCCTATTTTGCTGAAATTTAAGACAGTGAGTTGTCTTAGAACATCTTTCGTCAATATGGCTCAGATCGGTTCAGATTTGGATATAGCTGTCATATAGACCGATCCTCCAATATAGGGTCTTAGGCCCATAAAAGCCACATTTATTATCCGATTTTGCTGAAATTTGGGACAGTGAGCCTTAAATTTGGGACAGTGGGCCTTAGGCCCTTCGGTATCCTCCGTTAATATGGCTTAGATCGGTTCAGATTTGGACATAGCTGCCATATAGACCGATCCTCAAATTTAGGGTCATAGGCCCATAAACGCCACATTTATTTTCCGATTTTGCGGAAATTTGGGACAGTGAGTTGTGTTAGGCCCTTCAACATTCTCCGTCAATTTGGCTAAGATCGGTACAGATTTGGATATAGCATCCATATAGACCTATCCTCCGATTTAGGGTCTTAGGCCTATAAAAGCCACATTTATTATCCGATTTTGCTGAAATTTAAGACAGTGAGTTGTCTTAGAACATCTTTCGTCAATATGGCTCAGATCGGTTCAGATTTGGAAATAGCTGTCATATAGACCGATCCTCCAATATAGGGTCTTAGGCCCATAAAAGCCACATTTATTATCCGATTTTGCTGAAATTTGGGACAGTGAGCCTTAAATTTGGGACAGTGGGCCTTAGGCCCTTCGACATCCTCCGTCAATATGGCTCAGATCGGTTCAGATTTGGATATAGCTGCCATAGTTGGATATAGCTGCCATATAGTTGTGTTAGACCCTTCAACATTCTCCGTCAATTTGGCTTAGATCGGTCCAGATTTGGATATAGCTGCCACATAGACCGATCTCTCGGTTTTAGGTTTTGGAGCCAATAAAAAACGCATTTATTGTCCGATGTTGCCGAAGTTTGGGACAAAGAGTTATGTTAAGCCCCTCCACATATTTCTGCAATTTGGTCTAGATCGATCAAGATTTGCATATAGCTGCCATATAGACCGATCTCTCTATTTAAAGTCTTGGCCCCATAAAAGGCACATTTTTACTCCGATTGCACTGAAATTTGACACACCGATTTATATTATGCTCTTCGACATCCGTGTCGTATGTAGTTCAGATCGGTTTATTTTTAGATATAACTTCTAAAAAGACCAATATTTTGTTATATACAATTGAACAATAACTTTTACTTATAAGTATTTGGTCTAAATCGGAACATGTATTGATATAGCTGCTATGGGGCATAAGGTATGCAATTTTCACCGAATTTTGATAAAAGGTGGTTTACATATATACCCGAGGTGGTGGGTATCCAAAGTTCGGCCCGGCCGAACTTAACGCCTTTTTACTTGTTTTTTCTTTGAGGAGCGAAATAAAAACACGTTCGCTTCACTCATCGGCTCTCAGTTCTCATAAATTATTTCTTAATCCTCTTCAATTGCTTCTCATATAGCGTTCGTTGCCAACCGATCAGAACTTACTCTCGCCAAAGCCGGGTAGCGTTAAAGTTCATACTATATTCTTACTTTTCTACCCGATTCGTCTTGTCGCGTTTCATATCTCTCTATAATAATCTCACCCTTGTCCTTCTAATTGATTCATGTTTCATTGTGTTTGTAAGTGGGATCGCGTTTTCCCTTCGTTTTAAAAGTCGTGTTTTTTGAGGGGGTATGTAGCCTTTTCTTTGCCACGGTAATTCAAGTATGGACTGATATAATATATACTTGACATAGATGTCGATGGGTCTCGCTCAACTCACTTTTCTTAATCTGCGTAATCGGGTTATAAATGTTCATTTAATGGCTCCATAACATTAATTTGAAAATCGGTCTATATGCTAACTCTATCCAAAATGTGTACGATGTGGATTCATATTCAGAAATTATATTCAGAATTATATTAAGAACTAATTGTTACAAATTTCAGCAAAATCGGGTAACAAAAGCTACTTTTATGGGTCCAAGTGCTTGATCGGTAAATCGGTTAATGTGATAGCTACATCCAAAGATGATTCGATCTGATTCGTTTAACAACTCAATCAGGGTATAAAGAAATAAGTAATATCTTATCTTTAGGTATCAATATCTTAATTTTTGTAGATTGTAACTTACATTAGATGGACACACGGATATTGTTAAATCCTCTTAGAATTCTTAAAATTTAAAACGTGCTCTATTTCGAATAAAAAGATGTTTAGATGTATTATTACTCTTACCAAACGCAATACTAAACATCAGAAATAAATATATATCGCAGAGATGGCTCTGCGATATATATCTATAGCTTGAATGAATTTTGTTTAATGATGCATCACGGCCTGGTTATGCTATCGTAAATGTACCGCAAATGTAGAATAAATGTATCTTAAATGTAAAGTGGTAATTATGCTTATTATTATTAACGTAGCATTTGACATTATAAACGAAACAATTTCATTAACAACAAGTAAAAGCGTGCTAAGTTCGGCGGGCCGAATCTTATATACCCTCCACCATGAATCGCATTTGTCGAGTTCTTTTCCCGGCATCTCTTCTTAGGCTAAACAGGATATAAGAAAAGATTTGCTCTGCTATTAGAGCGATATCAAGATATGGTCCGGTTTGGACCACAATTAAATTATATATTGGAGACCTGTGTAAAATGTCAGCCAATTCGAATAAGAATGGCGCCCTTTGGGGGCTCAAGAAGTAAAATAGAGAGATCGATTTATATGGGAACTGTATCGGGGTATAGACCGATTGAGAGAATCCGTCGTACAAAATTTCAGGCAAATCGGATAATAATTGCGACCTCTAGAGGCTCAAGAAGTCAAGATCCCAGATCGGTTTATATGACAGCTATATCAGGTTATGAACCAATTTGAACCATACTTGGCACAGTTGTTGGATATCATAACAAAACACGTAGTGCCAAAATTCATTGAAATCGGATAAGAATTGCGACCTCTAGAGGCTCTAGAAGTCAAGACCCAAGATCGGTTTATATGACAGCTATATCAGGTTATGAACCGATTTGAACCATTCTTGGCACAGTTGTTATATATTACAACAAAACACGTCCTGCAAAATTTTATTTTAATCGGACAAGAATTGCACACTCTAGAGGTTCAAGAAGTCAAGACTCAAGATCGGTTTATAATGTAGCTGTACCAGGTTATGGACCGATTTGAACCATACTTAGCACAGTTGTTGGATATCATAACAAAACACGTCGTGCCAAAATTCATTCAAATCAGATGAGAATTGCGCACTCTAGAGGCTCAAAAAGTCAAGACCCAAGATCGGTTTATATGGCAGCAATATCAAAACATGGACCGATATGGCCCATTTACAATACCAATCGACCTACACTAATATGAAGTATTTGTGCAAAATTTCAAGCGGCTAGCTTTACTCCTTCGGAAGTTAGCGTACTTTCGACAGACAGACGGACGGACGGACGGACAGACGGACGGACATGGATAGATCGACATAAAATGTAAGGACGATCAAGAATATATATACTTTATGGGGTCTCAGACGAATATTTCGAGTAGTTACAAACAGAATGACGAAATTAGTATACCCCCCATCTTATGGTGGGGGGTATAATAAGGACTTGGAGGTGAGGGAGGGTCTGACGTCGGAAAACTTCAGGCATACCTTAAGGTCGGAGGAGACAGCGCTCCACGAAGTGGTGCGAAAAGTCGAGACGTCCCTCATACTAAAGGAGCACGCGACAGTTACCACCCTGAACCGCACAGGGTTCGAACTGAGTTTCTCCCTGTGTGACTGTATGCTACGTGACAGGGCTATAAAGGCGGACTTCGGAGATAATGTAGTGAGAAGGCGGGCGATAAGGGAATGCCTAAAGAGTGTGGTATTCTCGGCATTCGCTTTCCTGGGAGGGACAAATGGGAAGCGAATCCTGTGTTTGGAGCGAATTATACTCCGTTTCTATATAAAACGCTCCAAAGTGAAGACAGGGACCGGATTGGACGGACGATTGTATGTTCTTTCGGGCAGAGCTCTGTGCTTTAACGATAGCCACAAAGGAAAATCTGGGAAGGGATTTACAGTTTTCGAAATCAGTGTACATATATGGCGGCTCTCAGGGTCGTGGGTTCTAGGACAGTGAGGTCGAAGTTCTTGGCGGAATGTGTGGAATCCCTACATAGATTCCAGTGTCACAACATAGTGTTAACATGGATTAGCGCATACAACGGCGTTTTGGCGCTCACCTCCTACTCTCTTCTTGTAATATCTTTTTATACCCTCCACCATAGGATGGGGGGTATACCAATTTCGTCATTCTGTTTGTAACTACTCGAAATATTCGTCTGAGACCCCATAAAGTATATGTATTCTTGATCGTCGCGACATTTTATGTCGATCTAGCCATGTCTGTCCGTCCGTCCGTCCGTCCGTCTGTCTGTCGAAAGCACGCTAACTCCCGAAGGAGTAAAGTTAGCCGCTTGAAATTTTGCACAAATACTTCTTATTAGTGTAGGTCAGTTGGTATTGTAAATGGGCTATATCGGTTCATGTTATGATATAGCTGCCATATAAACCAATCTTGGGTCTTGACTTCTTGAGCCTCTACAGTGCGCGATTCTTATCCGATTGGAATGAAATTTTGCACGACGTGTTTTGTTATGATATTCAACAAATGTGCCGAGGTTGTGGTTCAAATCGGTTCATTACCTGATATAGCTGCCATATAAACCGATCTTGGGTCTTGATTTCTTGAGCCTCTAAAGGGCGCAATTCTTATCCGATTGGAATGAAATTTTGCATGACGTGTTTTGTTATGATATTCAACAAATGTGCCGAGTATGGTTCAAATCGGTCCATAACCTGATATAGCTGCCATATAAACCGATCTTGGGTCTTGACTTCTTGAGACTCTAGAGGGCGCAATTATTATCGGATTGGACTGAAATTTTGCACGACGTGTTTTGTTATGATATCTAATAACTGTGCCAAGTATGGTTTAAATCGCTCCATAACCTGATATAGCTGTCATATAAACCGATCTTGGGTCTTGACTTCTTGAGCCTCTAGAGGGCGCAATTCTTATCCGATTTTAATGAATTTTTGCACGAAATAATTTATTATGATATCCAAACACTGTGCCAAGTATGGTTCAAATCGGTTCATAACCTGATATATCTGTCATATAAACCGATCTTGGGTCTTTACTTCTTGAGCTTCTAGAGGGCGCAATTCCTATCCGATTTGGTTGAAATTTTTTCAACAACTGTGTCAAATAAGGTTCAAATCGGTTCATAACCTGATGTAGCTGCCATATAAACCGATCTGGGATCTTGACTTCTTGAGCCTCTAAAAAAGTAATTTTTGAAATATCAATTCGCTACTGGCAAACAACTACAATCAGTAATTGGCAAGGTTTCGTGGAAGTAGCAAGATAACAGTGAAGGACTATGAAGTGTCTCGGTGCATTTACACATCAGAATATTTCCCGAACATGTACACAAAACACTAGCTGCAGTTAACAAACTTCATTAACAACTTTTCTTTTCTACTTTATTGCCAAATCTTTGTTCCGGTCTGTTTTTCTGATGTTATCCATGGTGCTGATGATGATGTTGCTATGGTTGATGCTTGCAAATAAATCACTGCCCGATGTTTGTTGGCTATTATATGTGAATTGTATCCTTTTAATGATGACTTCTTGAAAACAAACTGTTTCTGGTGCCTTATATTCGGATTTATTGCCTAATCTTTGGAATATTAATTAACAATGATGATATCTTACCTTCACTACCGCAGAGTGGAAAACGTGAGCTTTTCAATATTGGAACTTGGATGCGTAAACGTTATGGCAAGTTTTTGGGCGATATGTACTTCCCAAATGTAAGTGTTATAACAATTAAATAAGCACAAAAGAGCCCATTAAGTATTGAAAATTTTTAACTATTTCAGTTGCTTCATGCCCAAAGTACAGGAGTGGTGCGCACGCACATGTCCATGCAAACGGTCTTGGCCAGTTTCTTTCCTCCAAAGAACTCACCCATGGAGTGGAATTCAAAATACAATTGGCAGCCCATACCCGTATTTTCTCAGGAGTTAAATGAGGACACGGTAAATTGTTTTAAATTAATCAATTCCATAAGATTGGACAGATTTTTAGTGATTGTTTACAGTTTTTGCTGGTGCGCAAACCTTGTCCCCGCTATTTCGAAGCTTTCAATGAAGTTATGAATACTCCTGAGATCAAAGAGGAAATCAAACCCCATGAATATTTATTCCCTGAACTAACAGCATTGACTGGAATGAATATCACAGAACCAGAAGATATAAATTCCTTATATTTGACGCTTTTGGCCGAGGTTTGTATTGAATTTCACATACCTGTAGTATCTGTATTATAAAATGTGTAAGATATATTGAAGGGCCTATTCAACCGAATTCTTGGACAGACTCCCTTAGACATTATTGGCCTTTGTGACGTCCTCAAAGAAATATAAACCTAAAGTGGAACTTCGTCGTTTCTTCCTTCATAAGGAGTGTTAAAACCGTTAAATTTTATTCCGATCAATATGTTACAGTAATATTCACGTTAATGGTTCTGAAATCACGACGTAAATATTAATTTAAGAACCTCAGTCAAAAATGCCCATTAGCTGCTTGAGTGTACAAGATTTTCCCGTTTTTCTGAAGAAATATACAAACTTAGGCACTTATATGCCCTGTCACATTTCGGACTACAAAAAAGACTCAATTAATTAACAACCGTTTTTGTTTTGACCACGTAAACAGAAATAACATAATTCTAGAAAACGTTATTAGAACACGGCACGGTATAACTATAATCATCATAGGCTGGAACTTTGAGCTCCAATCTGTGTAGTGTTCTTCGTTGTCATGAGAAGCTTAGCTGGGAGCTACCGGGCTCGGCCACAGGTTGCGGATAGTGGAATGTTATGTACGGAGTAGCTGCAACTGCAGTCACAGACAATCAGGGTGTATAGGGTGGACAGTATCAGTGAGAGGCCGGGTGGCACCGGCTCTTGCTTATACACTGAGTGCTAATGATGCTTAATACTACAAGGCGAAATATTTTGTTTTGACCACGTAAACAGAAATAATATAATTCTAGAAAACGTTATTAGAGCACGGCACGGTATAACTATAAGCATCATAGGCTGGAACTTTGAGCTCCAATCATTTATTGTCTGATTTTGCCAAAATTTTAAAAAATGAGTTGTGTTAGGCCCTTCGACATCCTTCTTCAATTTGGCCCAGATCGGTCCAGATTTTGGTATAGCTGCCATATAGACCGATCCGCCGATTTAGGGTCTAAGGCTCGTAAAAGCCACATTTGTTATCCACTTTTTCTGAATTCGGGGCAAGGAGTTGTGTTAGGCCCTTCTTTCTTCAATTTGGCCCAGATCGGTCCAGATTTGGATATAGCTGTCATATAGACAGATCTCTCGATATAAGGTTTTGGGCCCACAAAAAGCGCATTCATTGTCCGATGTCGCCGAAATTTAGGACAGTGAGTTGTTTAGACTCTTCGGCATTTTTCTGAATCTTTTCCCTAAATCGGTCCAGATTTGGCTATAGCTGTCATATAGACCGATATCTCAATTTAAAGTCTTGGGGCCATAAAAGGCGCATTTATAATCCGATTTCACTGAAATTTGACACATTGACTTATGTTGGGTTTACGATTCAGATCGGTTTATTTTTATATCCTCCACTAAAGCATGGGGGTATACTTATTTCGTCATTCTGTTTGTAACACCTCGAAATATGCGTCTGAGACCCCTCAAGGTACTTCTTATTAGTGTAGGTTGGTGGGGATTGTAAATGGGCCATATCGGTCCATGGTTTGATATAGCTGCCATATGAACCGATCTTGGGTCTTGACTATTTTAAAGCAGAGTAAGAATCTGGTATAAAAATATATACCTTGGTCTTTGCGGTGCCTCCCCGCCCCCCAAAATCCCTTAACAGGGCATATTTACCGATTCGGACATTATGGGTATCTGTTGAAATGAACCGGTATCATTTATACTTGTTCTATGTTATGTTAAAATAACATAGTTGCCTTTTAAATATTCGAAGAGACTAGTAGTAGTAGTAATAAAGATATTCTATCACTTTCACCCTTACATCGGTACCAAATGAAAGGTGTTTGGAAGTTGAGTACACATCTGTTATGAGAATTTGGTCCAAGGTGTCTACGATGCCTCCCCAACCTTAAAAACCCCCAAAACGGGCATGAATGTCCAACGTCACAAAATGGGAATCAAAATCTATGACACTTCGAATCTAATATTTATATAAGGATCTAAGTATCTGGGTCACGTCTAAGCATTCAGCAGGATATGAATATCGCGACAATAAAGTAATGCAAATGCAAATTTTACTCATGAACTCCACTAAGGAACAGGGCAAACTTCCCACATATCAATGAGTGCAGCCCGATTCAAGTTTAAGCTCAATGATAAAGGGCCTTCTTTTTATACCCTCCACCATAGGATGGGGGGTATACTAATTTCGTCATTCTGTTTGTAACTACTCGAAATATTCGTCTGAGACCCCATAAAGTATATATATATTCTTGATCGTCGCGACATTTTATGTCGATCTAGCCATGTCCGTCCGTCTGTCTGTCGAAAGCACGCTAACTTCCGAAAGAGTAAAGCTAGCCGCTTGAAATTTTGCACAAATACTTCTTATTAGTGTACGTCGGTTGGTATTGTAAATGGGCCATATCGGCCTATGTTTTGATATAGCTGCCATATAAACCGATCTTGTGTCTTGACTTCTTGAGCCTCTAGAGTGCGCAATTCTTATCCGACTAGAATGAAATTTTGCACGACGTGTTTTGTTATGATATACAACAACTGTGCCGAGTATGGTTCAAATCGGTCCATAACCTGATATAGCTGCCATATAAACCGATCTTGGGTCTTGACTTCTTGAGCCTCTAGAGTGCGCAATTCTTATCCGATTGGAATGAAATTTTGCACGACGTGTTTTGTTATGATATTCAACAACTGTGTCGAGTATGGTTCAAAACGGTTCATAACCTGATATAGCTGCCATATAAACCGATCTTGGGTCTTGATTTCTTGAGCCTCTAGAGGGCGCAATTCTTATCCGATTGGACTGAAATTTTGCACGACGTGTTTTGTTATGATATCCAACGACTGTGCCAAGTATGGTTTAAATCGGTCCATAACCTGATATAGCTGTCATATAAACCGATCTTGGGTCTTGACTTCTTGATCCTCCAGAGGGCGCAATTCTTATCCGATTTGAATGAATTTTTGCACGTAGTATTTGTTATGATATCCAACAACTGTGCCAAGTATGGTTTAAATCGGTTAATAACCTGATATAGCTGTCATATAAACAGATCTGGGGTATTTACTTCTTGAGCTTCTAGAGGGCCCAATTCCTATCCGCTTTGGCTGAAATTTTCTTTCAACAACTGTGTCAATTAAGGTTCAAATCGGTTCATAACCTGATACAGCTGCCATATAAATCGGTCTCTCTATTTACTTCTTGAGCCCCCAAAGGGTGCAATTCTTATTCGAATTGGCTGACATTTTACACAGGTCTCCAACATATAATTTAATTGTGGTCAAAGCCGGACCATATCTTGATATCGCTCTAATATCAAAGGAAATCTTTTCATATATTCTTTTTTTGCCTAAGAAGAGATGCCGGGAAAAGAACTCGACAAATGCGATCCATGGTGGAGGGTATATAAGATTCGGCCCGGCCGAACTTAGCACGCTTTTACTTGTTATAGCTGAGTCCGAATGGCGTGTCATAGTGCGGCACCTCTTTGGAGAGAAGTTTTACATGTCATAGTACCTCACAAATGTTGCCAGCATTAGGAGGAGAAAACAACCTCTAAAAATGTTTTCTGATGGTCTCGCCAGGTCTGGCGGTCTTTGAGTACTCTCCCGACAATAAAGTACTCAAATAAAATGTCTTTTGGGTCTTAGCGTCGGGAGGACCGACCATCTCCTCCCAATAAAAACAACACCAACCTGTCATGTAGGATGACCGAGAATGTATTGTACTCAAAGGAAGGATGTGTCAAAGGGCGATCCCCTTCCCACCATACTAACAAAAAACAAGTAAGAGCGTGCTAAGTTCGGCCGGCCCGAATCTTATATACCCTCCACCATGGATCGCATTTGTCGAGTTCTATGCGCGGTATCTTTTTTTAGGCAAACAAAGAATATAGAATAAGAACTCTTATGCTATTGGAGCTATATTTAAAAATTATAGTCCGATTCGAATCAAAAATGAATGCTGTACATTGTAGAAGTCATTGTGTAATATTTCAGTTCATTCAGATAAGAACTGCGTCTTGTAGGGGCTCAAGAAGCAAAATCGGGAGATAGGTTTATATGGGAGCTGTATCAAGCTATTGATCGATTCAGACTATATTAAACACGTGAGTTGAAGATCATGAGAGAAGCCGTTGTACAAAATTTCAGCCAAATCGGATGAAAATTGCGCCCTCTAGAGGCTCACTAAATCAAGATCGCAGATCGGTTTATATGGCAGCTATAGCAGGTTATTTATCGATTTACGCCATACTTCGCACAGTTAATGGCACTCACAACAAAACAACTCATGCAAAATTCCAGCCACATCGGATGAGAATTCCGCGCTCTATTGGCCCAAGAAGTCAAAATCTAAGATCGGTTTATATGACAGCTAAACCAGATTATGAACCGATTTAAATCCGACATAGCACAGTTGTTGAAAGTGATACCAAAACACCACGTGCAAAATTTCATTCAAATCGGATGAGAATTGCGCCCTCTAAGGCTCAAGAAGTCAAGACCCAAGATCGGTTTATATGACAGCTATATCAAAACATGGACCGATGTGGCCCATTTACAATACCAACCGACCTACACTAATAAGAAGTATTTGCGCAAAATTTCAAGCGGCTAGCTTTACTCCTTCGAAAGTTACTGTGCTTTCGACAGACAGAAGGACGGACAGGGCAAGATCGACTTAAAATGATATGACGATCAAGAATATATTGGCTTGCCCAAAAAGTAATTGCGGATTTTTCATATAGTCGGCGTTGACAAATTTTTTCAACGGCTTGTGACTCTGTAATTGCATTCTTTCTTCTGTCGCTTATCAGCTGTTATTTTTAGCTTGCTTTAGAAAAAAAGTGTAAAAAAGTATTTTTGATTAAAGTTCATTTTAAATTTTATGAAAAATGCATTTACTTTCTTTTAAAAATTCCGCAATTACTTTTTGGGCAACCCAATATATACTTTAAGGGGTCTCAGACGCATATTTCGAGGTGTTAGAAACTGAATGACGAAATTAGTATACCCCCATCCTACGGTGGAGGGTATAAAAAGGAATCCACCATGGATCGCATTTGTCTAGTTCTTTTCCCGGCATCTTTTCTTGAGCAAAAAAGATATAAGAAAAGATTTGCTCTATTATTAGAGCGATATCAAAATATGGTCCGGTTTGGACCACAATTAAATTATATGTTGGAGACCTGTGTAAAATGTTAGCCAATTTGAATAAGAATTGGGCCCTTTGGGAGCTCAAGAAGTCAAATAGAGAGATCGATTTATATGGGAGCTGTATCAGGCTATAGACCGAATCAGACCATAATCAACACGTATGTTGATGGTCATGAGAGGATCCGTCGTATAAAATTTCAGGCAAATCGGATAATAATTGCGACCTCTAGAGGCTCAAGGAGTCAAGATCCCAGATCGGTTTATATGGCAGCTATATCAGGTTATGAATCGATTTGAATCTTATTTGGCACAGCTATTGAAAGTAAGAATGAAATACGTCATGCAAAATTTCAGCCAAATCGGATAGGAATTGCGCCCTCTAGAAGCTCAAGAAGTCAAGTCCCCATATTTGGCACAGTTGTTGCCTATCATAACATCGATCATCCCAATCGGATAAGAATTGTGCCCTCTAGAGGCTCAATAAATCAAAGCCCAAGATCGGTTTATATGACAGATATATCAGGTTATGAACCGATTTGAACCATACTTAGCACAGTTGTTGGATATCATAATAAAATACTTCGTGCAAAAATTCATTCAATCGGATAAGAATTGAGCCCTCTAGAGGCTCAAGAAGTCAAGGGCCAAGATCGGTTTATATGACAGCAATATCAGGTTATGAACCGATTTCAACCATACTTGGCACCGTTGTTGGAAATCATAACAAAATACTACGCGCAAAAGTTCATCCAAATCGGATAAGAATTGCGCACTCTAGAGGCTCAAGAATTCAACACCCAAGATCGGTTTTTATGGCAGCTATATCAAAACATGGACCGATATGGCCCATTTACCAACCGACCTACACTAATAAGAAATATTTGTGCAAAATTTCAAGCGGCTAGCTTTACTCCTTCGGAAGTTAGCGTGCTTTCGACAGACATTCGGATGGACAGTCGGACATGGCTAGATCGACATAAAATGTCGCGACGATCAAGAATATATATATACTTTATAGGGTCTCAGACGAATATTTCGAGTAGTTACAAACAGAATGACGAAATTAGTATATCCCCATCCTATGGTGGAGGGTATAAAAATATATATTAGTGTAGATCTAAACGGGACTCGTTGCCCTGAATAACTTAATAGCCACCTTCAAAATGCTTCACATTAGATAGCTCAAACAAAGTAGTGCTCTAGCACAATGCTGATATTATTTCAGGGTTGTTTCTATTTTCATACCAAAAGACTTATTTTATCTGCATTTATGGTTTTATTTTGTTTTTTTTTCGCAAATAAATAAAATAACAACAAATTAAAAGGCGCTAAGTTGCGCCGGGCTGAACTTTGGATACCCACCACCTCGGATATATATGTAAACCATCTTTCGTATACCTTATACCCCATCGAAATATGTTCCGATTTGAACCAAATACTAATGAGTACAAGTCATTGTTCAATTGTGTATAACAAAATATCGGTCTTTTTAGAAGCTATAACTAAAAACAAGTAAAAGCGTCCTAAGTTCGGCCGGGCCACCATGGATCGCATTTGTCGAGTTCTTTTCCCGGAATCTCTTCTTAGGCAAAAAGGATATAAGAAAAGAGTTGCTCTGCTATTAAAACGATATCAAGATATGGTCCGGTTCGGACCGCAATTAAATTATATGTTGGAGACCTGTGTAAAATTTCAGCCAATTCGTATAAGAATTGCGCCCATTGGGGCTCACGAAGTAAAATAGAGAGAACGATTGATATAGGATCTGTATCGGGCTATAGACCGATTCAGAACATAATAAACACGTTTGTTGACGATCATGAAAGGATCCGTCGTACAAAATTTCAGGCATATCGGATAATAATTGCGACCTCTAGGGGTCAAGAATTCAAGATCCCAGATCGGTTTATATGGCAGCTATATCAGGTTATGAACCGATTTGAACCTTATTTGACACAGTTGTTTAAAGTAAAAATAAAATACGTCATGCTAAATTTTAGCCAAATCGGAATTGCGCCCTCTAAAAGCTCAAGAAGTCAAATCCTCAGATCTCTTCATATGACAGCTATATCAGGTTATGGACCGATTTTAACCATACTTCGCACAGTTGTTGGATATCATAACGAAATACTTCGTGCAAAAATTCATTCAAATCGGACAAGAATTGTGCCCTCTAGAGGCTCAAGAAGTCAAGACCCAACATCGGTTTATATGGCAGCTATATCAGGTTATGGACCGATTTAAACCATACTTTGCACAGTTATTGGGTATCATAACAAAACACGTCGTGCGCAATTCCATTCCATTCGGATAAGAATTGCGCCCTCTAGAGGCTCAAGAAGTCAAGACCCAAGATCGGTTTATATGGCAGCTATATCAGGTTATGGACCGATTTAAACCATACTTGGCACAGTTGTTGGATATCATAACAAAACACGTCGTGCAAAATTTCAGTCCAATCGGATAAGAATTGCGCCCTCTAGAGGCTCAAGAAGTCAAGACCCAAGATCGGTTTATATGGCAGCTATATCAGGTTATGAACCGTTTTGAACCATACTCGACACACTTGTTGAATATCATAACAAAACACGTCGTGCAAAATTTCATTCCAATCGGATAAGAATTGCGCCTTCTAGAGGCTCAAGAAGTCAAGACCCAAGATCGGTTTATATGGCAGCTATATCAAAAGATGGAACGATTTGAACCATACTCGGCACATTTATTGAGTATCATAACAAAACACGTCGTGCAAAATTTCATTCCAATCGGATAAGAATTGCGCACTCTAGAGGCTCAAGAAGTCAAGAACCAAGATCGGTTTATATGGCAGCTATATCAAAACATGGACCGATTTGAACCATACTTGGCACAGTTGATGGATATCATAACAAAACATGTCGTGCAAAATTTCATTCCAGTCGGATAAGAATTGCGCACTCTAGAGGCTCAAGAAGTCAAGACCCAAGATCGGTTTATATGGCAGCTATATCAAAACATAGACCGATATGGCCCATTTATAATACCAACCGACCTACACTAATAAGAAGTATTTGTGCAAAGTTTCAAGCAGCTAGCTTTACTCTTTCGGAAGTTAGCGTGCTTTCGACAGACAGACGGACGGACGGACAGACGGACGGACATGGCTAGATCGACATAAAATGTCGCGACGATCAAGAATATATATACTTTATGGGGTCTCAGACGAATATTTCGAGTAGTTACAAACAGAATGACGTAATTAGTATACCCCCCATCCTATAGTGGAGGGTATAAAAACATTATTTAAACAGAAAGAAAGGATGGTTATCGCAACTCACCAAATTTACCTTGGTCATTTTATTTCATATATTTTAATTTTTATACCCTCCACCATAAGATGGGGGGTATACTAATTTCGTCATTCTGTTTGTAACTACTCGAAATATTCGTCTGAGACCCCATAAACTATATATATTCTTGATCGTCGTGAAATTTTGTGTCGATCTAGCCATGTCCGTCCGTCTGTCCGTCCGTCCGTCCGTCCGTCCGTCCGTCCGTCCGTCCGTCCGTCCGTCTGTCTGTCGAAAGCACGCTATCTTCGGAAGGAGTAAAGCTAGCCGCTTGAAATTTTGCACAAATACTTCTTATTAGTGTAGGTCGGTTGGTATTGTAAATGGGCCATATCGGGACATGTTTTGATATAGCTGCCATATAAACCGATCTTGGGTCTTGACTTCTTGAGCCTCTAGAGTGCGCAATTCTTATCCGATTGGAATGAAATTTTGCACGACGTGTTTTGTTATGATATCCAACAACTGTGTCAAGTATAGTTCAAATCGGTCCATAACCTGATATAGCTGCCATATAAACCGATCTTGGGTCTTGATTTCTTGAGCCTCTAGAGGGCGCAATTCTTAACCGATCAGAATGAAATTTTGCACGACGTGTTTTGTCATGATATCCAACAACTGTGCCAAGTATGGTTGAAATCGGTCCATAACCTGATATAGCTGCCATATAAACCGATCTTGGGTCTTGACTTCTTGAGCCTCTAGAGGGCGCAATTCTTAACCGATCAGAATGAAATTTTGCACGACGTGTTTTGTCATGATATCCAACAACTGTGCCAAGTATGGTTGAAATCGGTCCATAACCTGATATAGCTGCCATATAAATCGATCTTGGGTCTTGACTTATTGAGCCTCTAGAGGGCGCAATTCCTATCCGATTTGGCTGAAATTTTGCATGACGTATTTTATTTTTACTTTCAACAACTGTGTCAAATAAGGTTCAAATCGGTTCATAACCTGATATAGCTGCCATATAAACCGATCTGGGATCTTGACTTCTTGACCCCTAGAAGTCGCAATTATTATCCGATATGCCTGAAATTTTGTATGACGGATCCTCTCATGACCATCAACAAACGTGTTTATTATGGTCTGAATCGGTCTATAGCCCGATACGGATCCCAGATAAATCGATCTCTCTACTTTATTTCGTGAGCCCCAATGGGCGCAATTCTTATACGAATTGGCTGAAATTTTACACAGTCTCCAACATATAATTTAATTGTGGTCCGAGCCGGACCATATCTTGATATCGTTTTAATAGCTGAGTAACTCTTTTCTTATATCCTTTTTTGCCTAAGAAGAGATGCCGGGAAAAGAACTCGACAAATGCGATCCATGGTGGAGGGTATATAAGATTCGGCCCGGCCGAACTTAGCACGTTTTTACTTGTTTTTATACACCACGACCTAGTCGGATACATAGATGGTTCTATCGCTGTCAAGGAATATACAATTTCTTGAAATTGAAGGCGCTTTCAATCATGTAAAACCGACGTCAATCATGAAGGAGTTGGAGTTTCTAGGCATCAATTCTACCATAAGAAAGAAGCTTATTAATAACTTACTTACTAAAAGATGCATTACGGCAGGCTTGGGATCTGTGGATCTAAAAAGATGGGTCAGCAGAGAAACTCCTCAAGGAGGTCTACTATCTCCTCTACTTTGGAATACAGCCATTAACAATATATTGGGTTGCCCAAAAAGTAATTGCGGATTTTTTAAAAGAAAGTAAATGCATTTTTAATAAAGCTTAAAATTAACTTTAATCAAATATACTTTTTTTACACTTTTTTCCTAAAGCAAGTTAAAAGTAAGAGCTGATTACTGACAGAAGAAAGAATGCAATTACAGAGTCACAAGCTGTGAAAAAATTTGTCAACGCCGACTATATGAAAAATCCGCAATTACTTTTTGGGCAACCCAATATTTTTGTCTCTGGAAGAAAAAGGTGTAAAAGCGGTCGCGTATGCTGATGACGTGACAATTGCGGTAAGGGGAAGTTTCCCAGTACTGTAAGAGATATAGTTCAGGAAGCTCTACGTGCAACAACCGAGTACCGAAATTGGTCTGGGTATAAACCCGTGCAGAAGTAGTTCTTTCCAGCTGGAGATACAAGTTGCCTACAGTGGAACCTGTCTCATTGGGTGGAGAGTATGTTCCCTTTACAGAATGCGCAAAATACCTGGGTGTTTTGCTTGGCAGGAAATTGAACTTCAAATCCAAAAACTTTGAAAAGTGCAAAAAAGGCCCCACTTGCCCTATTCACCTGCAAGAGAGCCATCAGCAAAAGTTGAGGGTTTTGACCGCGTATCATGCATTGGGTATGTACTGCAGTTGTTAGACCTATAATGCTATATGGTGTTGTGGTCTGTTGGACGGTGCTTCAAAAGTCCACCTACTGCTTAATACTTAACCAGATCCAAAGGATGGCTTGATTGTGCATGAGGAAGACACCATCTGATGCAATTAATTTAATGCTATATATAATACATTTTATGCCTCTGGACATTGTGGCTACCCAAATTGCAGCGACCGCTGCCATGAGGTTAAGAGAGCTTTCTCATTGGTCATGTGGCGGCTACGGACACTGTGTTATCCTTGATACAATATCAGATGTTTCAGGCAGTGTGGATTACACCCTACCTGAATCGCTTTTTGATAAAAAAATAACTGTACCTCTATTCCTGATAGATCCGATTGGAACTACGATATCCCTGGTAACAGAAGTTACATAGACTTCTATACCGATGGTTCCAAACTAGATGACCAGATGGGCTTTGGGGAGTACTCTAAAGATCTACAACTGGTCATATCGAAAAGGTTACACGACCACTGCCGTGTGTATCAAGCAGAGATCCACATTAAGGATGTGGTGGAATGACTAAGACATAATGTCATTACGACGATTGGCATAAATATTCTTTCAGGCAGTCATTAAATCTCTGGAGAACGTATTTCTGAACACAAAAAACTTCCTCGACTGTCGCAGATCTCCTGTTCTAGGTGCCGGGCCACAGAGATATCCCTGGAAATTGTAAAGCGGTTGAGCTTGTGAGACTAGGAACTACCCAACACATTCCAGGAATACTGGAATCTGTGGGTATGCCTCTAGCGACATGTAAGCTAAGTTTTCAGGACCAGGCCCAAAGGACAACGAATGATAGATGGATAGATGATAGAG